>NW_011494721.1:3047636-3047905 GCF_000754665.1 Bison bison bison
TGTGCTTCTTCTAGCCCAGCGTTTCTCATGATGTATTCTGCATATAAGTTAAATAAGCAGGGTGACAATATACAGCCTTTTCCTATTTGGAACCAGTCTGTTGTTCCATGTCCAGTTCTAACTGTTGCTTCCTGACCTGCATACAGGTTTCTCAAGAAGTAGGTCAGGTGGCCTGGTGTTCCCATCTCTTTCAGAATTTTCCACAGTTTATTTTGATCCACACAGTCAAAGGCTTTGACATAGTCAATAAAGCAGAAATAGATGTTTTT
>NW_011494721.1:3048005-3048423 GCF_000754665.1 Bison bison bison
AGATGGACCTTTGTTGGCAAAGTAATGTCTCTGCTTTTGATTATGCTATCTAGGTTGGTCATAACTTTCTTTCCAAGGAGTAAGTGTCTTTTAATTTCATGGCTGCAATCACTATCTGCAGTGATTTTGGGGCCCCCAAAAATAAAGTCTGACACTGTTTATACGGTTTCCCCATCTATTTCCCATGAAGTGATGGGACACGATGCCATGATCTTAGTTTTCTGAATGTTGAGCTTTAAGCCAACTTTTTCACTCTCCTTTTTCACTTTCATCAAGAGGCTTTAAGTTCCTTTTCACCTTCTGCCATAAGCGTGGTGTCATCTGCATATCTGAGGTTATTGATATTTCTCCCAGCAATCTTGATTCCAGCTTGTGCTTCTTCTAGCCCAGCGTTTCTCATGATGTATTCTGCATATAA
>NW_011494721.1:3048614-3092019 GCF_000754665.1 Bison bison bison
GCATCATCTTTAAGGATTTGAAATAGCTCAACCTGAATTCCATCACCTCCACTAGCTTTGTTCGTAGTGATGCTTTCTAAGGCCCACTTGACTTCACATTCCAGCATGTCTGGTTCTAGGTGAGTGATCACACAGTCGTGATTATCTTGGTTGTGAAGATCTTTTTTTTATTTCAAAATAATATATCATTAAATATTTTTCTTATTAATTTCAAATTTTGAATTCATGTAGAATCATTTTACTCTTTCTCATAATACCCAGTTTATCATAGGTAATGAAAACAGTAAATCATCTAGCTTAATTCATACTCCATGTCACTAATTTAGAAGATATACATTTCTAAAATTAAATCATATTTGACAAATTTACTGATTCATTCTGTTAGACAAAGACAATAAGCATAAGAATGATAAGAATTGTTTATATTTTTATGCACACAATATAATATTTAATGCTGTTAATGTTATGTATATTACATAATGGGCTTTCAATGACTTGTTTGCTGAATTGGATTACAAAATTGAGTTGTCACATTGTCAATGCCATTGTATTTTATTAATACTTTGCAGGATCTTCTTGAAACTATTCTTTTAACCAAGTCAAGTTATACATTATTCCTTCTATATTCTTTCTTATTTCTATCCAGTTTTGGACCATGTTGGCATAGTCTCCTCTCTGTTTCTCATTCTTGAATTTAACTGCCTTATTTCAAAAGGCATACTTTTCCCCAGTAATGTTGCTTCTATCTGTCACACTTTGGTTGCCCACCATCTTCAGTCCTTAGTACTCATATCTGCATGAGATTTTTTTCTTTTTATGGGAATGGCCATGTCCATTAACAAATATGTCAGCCATCACTTTCCCCCAAATCACTATACTTCAGGCTTTCTGATATTACCTGTAGTAAGAAGTGCTGGGAGCCAGCACAGGAGGTCCTACCCATGACAAGGTCATGCAGAACAGATCTGATAGGCAAGGCAGATCAGGACTCAAGGGACTCCCTGGACCTGCTCGAACATCTACCCCGAAACCAAAGTCTGTCTGTCTACTGTTTATTATATTATGCCTTTCACCAACACTTCTGACATTAATAGGGGGCTATCCCCGACCACCTTTCTCTGAAGAAAATCAACTTAGGGCTCTAGTTATAAGTCTCCTGGGCATGAAAGGAATATTTCTATTCTAACCCCTCTGTTGGCATTCTAGCCTGCTTGACAGGTTTTTCCTTACTCTTACAACTAATGCACATGGTTGTTCACAACTTCCCAACCGTGAAAGGCACAGGAAGCCCAAGCATTCTAAAAGTCCTAATGAGCATAGAGCCCTTTGAGAGATGAAAAATTATTAGAATAGTATTGGTAAAGGGCTTCATTATTGGGCCAATGCTTGCTGCCAAGTTCACATATCCCTTATCCATTGTGCACCTGGGAGTGCATTAGTTAATGTAGTTGGAATGTAAGGAAAACAAGTAGTAGCCTTGGTATTAACTGTATCAGACCTTTGAGCTAATAAGTTCTTTCTGTGTTGTGACCCACTGCACCTTTGCTCTGTGAGAATGTAACTTTATTTAGTACTTTCTGAGGCTGGGAGAAATAAAGAAAAAATACTTTAAAGGAAAACAAGTTTTCTGGCTGATCAACCTTTATCAGAAAAGAGTCATGAAATGTTAACAGGCCACAGGGCCAGACATAACATAAGACCTTTGTTTATGAAAAGGTGTACAGAAAATGTCCTGGTTTTGATAAAGGTAAAATTGATGTAAAGTTGAGCTGACTCTGTATCTTTCACTTTGAGAAATGTGTAACTCAGAGTATAAAAGTTCCTTTTGAAAATAAAGCTGCAGATCCCACTTCACCAGAGCTCTGGTCTCCTTTCTTTCTCTTTCTGTCTCTCTTTCTTTCTCCCTTTTTTCAGGCTGAATCCCTGGAGCACAGAGGCCCTCTGAGTTCACTTTTTTGCCTGGGCTTCTAAGACCCAATCAGGAAGGTGCTCTGTGTCTTCACCCCACCGAGAGGGCAACTGAGGCCTCCGTGAACAGAGCAAGTCCCATGTCAGGGGCTTTATTGGCTTTCTGTGTAAACCAAGGAGTATCAGCCTCTTTCTCTCTCCCTTATTCTTTCTATTTGTTTTGTATTTTTATTTTTGACCCCAGACCAACAGGTCCCAGTCCATTATAAGACCCGTGTCGTCTCTCTCGCCGACGCCGTTCATCCTGAGAGTTCCCCTGGATCCTGCTGGGGCTGGACCCCAGCAAAGAACACAGAGATATAGTTGCTTGGTTAATTGTTTATTGACCATATATTTTATTTTATGAAAATCATTTTTAATAGCGTTAGCCCTAGCAAAGACCATTCCAAATTGGAAATTATTAAGCAGATTGTGTTTGCTAAGGAATGAAACCCCATACTCCATATATTGTATAAAAAAAAAAAAGGAAATAAAAGAATGGCAATGGAAGAAAAACAGTTTTCTGGTATTTGTCTTAATATTGGAAAAGAGCTTCATATGCAGTTAGATGGGCTTCCCTGATGGCTCAGCAGATAAAGAATCCACTTGCAGGGCCGGAGACATTGAACCCCTGGGTCAGGAAGATCCCCTGGAGGAGGGCATGGCAACCCACTCTAGTATTCTTGCCTTAAAAGAATCCCAAGGGCAGAGGAGCCTGCTGGGCAACAATCCACGGGGTCGAAAAAAGTCGGATACAACTGAGCACACACGCACACACTCACATGTAGTTAGATGATCAAACATTAATATATATATATATATATATGTATTTATTTATTTATTTGTTTTTGGCTACATGGGTCTTCATTGCTGCCCTTGGGCTTTTTCTAGTTGTGGCAAGTGAAAGCTACTCTTTAGTTTCAGTGTGTGGGCTTCTCATTACTGTGGCTTCTGTTGCTGTAGACCACAGGCTCTAGATGCATAGGTTCAGTAGTTGCAGCTTTTGTCTCTAGAGAATGGACTAAGTAGTTTTGACTTATGGGTTTAATTACTCTGTGGCATGTGGAATCTTCCCCGACTAGGGATAAAACCCATGTGCCCTGCATTGGCAGACTGATTCTTAACCACCGGACCACCAAGGAAGTTGCCAAATGTTCTTAGAGGATATAGATTGAGTTTATAATTTAAAACTTCCTAAAACAGAAATAGAGGATAGGGAGGAGGGATGGTCAGAAATGAATGCAAGAAACCAGAAAAGAAAATAATATAAAGATCTTGATAGAACACCTAGTGTTTCCTCCCTTCTATAATTATATTTTTTAAAGAAATAGACTTGAAGAAGAATAAACAGGTGTCCATGTTGTTTTAAGACTGGTTAGAAGAAAAAGAATGACTCTGAGGCTAAAACTGTGTGGTAACACCATAAAACAAGATTTATAGATAGAACTGGGAGTGTGAGAGTTCACAGTTTTGCCTAAGGCCACTTCCATTGATCTTCATCTGTACACCAGGCAAATACAAGTATTGTAGAAGTATTTCCTGCCTTGTATATCTCCGTAAGTTCACATTTTTGTATGAACTATATCATACTTTTTGCAGGAACTACAACATAATGTTTATGTTTAATAAGAAAGTTATAGACTAAAATGTCTCTCTATGGCTAATTAAAATAATAGTAACCAGCATTTATTAAATACTAACTGTAGGTCAGATATTATGCTAATATGCTAAGTCCTTAAATCATGTTTAATTTTATTCTCACAAAAATGAAGTAAATGTAATACACACTTTACAGATGAGGAGACTGGGATTTAAGGAGATTGGTATCTGGTAAGGGTCACACAAGTGTAAGTGATAGAGCTGGAAAGTGAGTGAGTCATTAATAAAAAGAATCTGATCACAGAGCTACTATAGGAGAAAACCCTGATATTAAGTCACCTTAAATCCAATTTCCAATATTCAGTTCAGTTCAGTCACTCAGTCGTGTCCGACTCTTTGAGACCCCGTGAATCGCAGCACGCCAGGCTTCCAATATTAGCAATATCAAAATTGCTGGTTATGTTAAGAGTACTTATATACATTGTCATTGCAGCTTTACAGACTTAGTCTTTCACGCATGGACTTAATCATATTTACAAAACATTACATATTTGTCTTCATTAGTAAGTGGTGTGTGTGTGTGTGTGTGTGTGCTTAGTCACTCAGTCATGTCCAACTCATTGCGAGCCTATGGACTGTAGCCCACCAGGGTCCTCTGTCCATGGGATTTTCCAGGCAAAATTACTGGAGTGGGTAGCCATTCCCGTCTCCCAGGATCTTCCCAATCCAGGGTTTGAACCCAGGTGTCCTACAGTGCAGGTGGATTCTTTACCATCTGAGACACCAAGGAAGCCCAGTAAGTGGCATACTAATAAAAATTTGCGTTTTTATTGATGATTCACTCAAGTTCTTGACAATATTCATGTAAAAAGATGGAAATGATGTAGTTCATTGAATTAATTCTACATATAAAAGGTCATATCAGCTATCTGGATTTCATGAATAAATCCATAATCCCATGACCTTTGGATAACTTTATTTATTTAAGTGCAGAAACTAGTAAGCAATGTGAAATGGGTATCTTTGTGAAGAATATTGAATTAAGACTGAGACAGAGGAGGGAAGTGGGTGGGGGGTTCAGGATGAGGAACACATGTACACTCATGGCTGATTCATATCAACATATGGCAAAAACCACTACAATATTGTAAAGTAATTGGCCTCCAATTAAAAAAAAAAAAAAAAGACTGAGCCTGAGCCTGCTGTGCCATCAGGTTTACCTAAGTGGCAATACTTGATATTTCCAAAATTTAGAGTGATGGATTATTGAAATATAGTTCTGCTTTTTATTTATTTGGAGATTTTAAATGAAAGAGAGAGTACTGAATAGTAAAAGTGAAAAAGTGAAAATCTGTTGCTCAGTGGTGTCAAACTCTTTGCAACCCTATGGACTATAGGCCACCAGGCTCCTCTGTCTGTGGGATTTCTCAGGCAAGAACACTAGAATGGGTTGCCATTTCCTTCTCCATGGGATTTTCCCAGTCCAGGGACTGAACCCACGTCTCCTGCTTAGTAGGCAGATTCTTTACTACTGAGCCACCAGGGAAGCCCTAACGAAGCGTAAAGAATGTATTAAACGTGAGACAGGTTTATGGGGATTATAAGGTTTTAACAAAGGAGAGGGGCAGGAGACTTTATCAGGAAAGTAAATTTGCACATTGCTTCATAGGAAATGCATAACAAGAAATTAGGGAATGGAAAGACAATTTTCTTGGTTTATTTCTGTTAAAATAATTTTGACATGCCACCTGGAAGTAACCTGTGTTCCCATTAACCTCTGCTCCCTTGCTACTGTTTGCAAACCCTTCAGATGGCCTTATGGCTAAAGTTTGCTTCTAAACATCCAAGATTGGAGAAAACAGCCTATTATATTCCCTTTGAGGATATTATTCAATTTGAAAAAGAAACCCTAAGAAAATCTCACTTGATGCCCCTCCTCTTTTATTGTTGTTCTGGTAAAATACATGCAACACAAAGTTAGCCATCTTAATCATTTTAAGTGCACATTTCAGTGGTATAAAATACAATCTGTATGCAATGCTGTGAAAACATCAGCACTGTTCAATGCAACTGTATGTCTATTTTCTTCTTGAAAAGCTGAAACTCTACTCGTCAGACAATAATCTCTTATTACTCCTTTCCTTATCCCCTGGCAACTGCCATTCTACTTTCAGTTTCTTAGAGTTTCCCTACTTTGGGTAACTTATAAAAGTGGAATCATGCAGTGTCTATATTGTGACTGATATACTGCACTTAGAATAATGTCCTCAAAGTTCATCCATGCTGTGGCATATTTCAGAATTCCCTTCATTTTTAAAGCTGAGCAATATTCAGTTGTATGTATATACCACATTTTACTCATCTATTCATCCATTAATGGACACCTGGGTCGTTGCTATATTTTAGCTACTGTAAATAATACTGCTATGAAATATCTTAAGACCCTGCTTTCAGTTATTTTGGGTATATACCCAGAAATGGAATTGCTGGAACATATATAAATTCTATTTTCAACTTTTTGAGGACCTGTCATAGTTTTTCACAGTGACTTTTCCATTTTACATTTCTCATTGTAGTGTGTATGGATTTCAAATTCAAATCATAGCCATCTTAATGGGCTATTAAGTATCTTATTGTATTTTTTATTTTCATGTCCCTAATAATTAGTTTTGGCCACCTCATGCGAAGAGTTGACTCATTGGAAAAGACTCTGATGTTGGGAGGGACTGGGGGCAGGAGGAGAAGGGGATGATAGAGGATGAGATGGCTGGATGGCATCACTGACTCGATGGATGTGAGTCTGGGTGAACTCCAGGAGTTGGTGATGGACAGGGAGGCCTGGTGTGATGCAATTCATGGGATCGCAAAGAGTTGGACACGATTGAACTGAACTGAACTGAATAGTTACTGTTGTTGAGCTTATCATGTGGTAACTGGCCTTTTGATATCTTTAGAGAAATGCCTTTTTAAGTCCTTTGTCCACTTTTGATTTTTCTTTGTTGTTGTTGAGGTTTGAAAGTTCTTTACATATTCTGGATATTAAAGACAGGGAAGCCTGACGTGCTGCAGTTCATGGGGTTTCAAAGAGTCAGACATAACTGAATAACAAAATCCCTCATATATGACTATTAATTATTTTCTCTCATTCTGTGGGTTTCACTTTTACTGTTAGTATCTTTTAATGAAAAGTATTTCATGAAATCTAGTATGTCTATTTTTTCATTTGTTGCCTGTTGCCTTTGGTGTCAAGAAAGCATTGCCAATCTCATGGCATGAAGCTTTTGTCCTGTTATCATCTAAGAATTTTTTAGCTTTCATTTTACATTTAAGTCTTTGATTCATTATTAGACAAGGGTCCAACTTATATTTTTGCATATGGATACTTGGTTTTCCCAACACTGTTGAAAAGACTATCTTTTTGCTAGTGAATTGTCTTGGGACCCTATCAAAAATCATTTAGCCATATATTTTAGGGTTTAATTTTTGGATTTTTTATTCTGTTTTATTGACTTATATGTCTGCCTTTATGCTAGTACAACACTGTCTTAATTACTATAACTTTGTTGTAGACTCTGATATAAGGATCTAGATACCAAGTTTTTTCTTCTTTATCAAGATTGTTGTGAGTATTCAGAGTCCCTTGAGATTCCACATGAATTTTAGGATTGACTTTTCTATTTCTTAAGAAAAACATTATTGAGATTTTGGTAGGAATTGTATGAATCTATAGAGTGCTTTGGATAAATATTGATATCTCAGAACTACTGTCTTCTAGTCCATTAATATGTTTCCATTTGTTTATATTTTCTTCACTTTTTTTCAGCAATGCTTTGTAGTTTTTATTTTATAAGTCTTTCACTTCTTGCTTAAGTTAACATCCAAGTATTGTGTTCTTTTTGATCCTACTATAAATTTAATTGTTTTCAATATTTCTTTTCCAGATTGCTCATTGTTAATGTATTTAAAAATGCAAATGATTTTTGTGGGTTGATTTTATATCCTGTTGAATTTATTTATTAGTTCTAATTGTTTAATGGAATCATTAGGATTTTCCTATATATAAGATCTTACACATATAAATATATACCTCTTCCTTTCCACTGTTTTAATTTTTATAATACAAATTTCTGAAATTTTATAGTTTTACTTCCCTTGTTTGTTTTTAATTTCATCGTACTGTGTTCAGAAAAAGTATTTTATATGCCTTTTTAAATCTATTGAGACTTAATCTGTGTCCTAACATATGTTCTATCTTGGAAAACTGCTCTATGTACCGTTGAGAAGAATACGCATGCTATTGTTGTTAGATGGACTGTTCTGTATATATATTCTATCTAGGTTTACTGTGCTGTTTAAGTCTTCCATCTCTTACTCATCTTCTGTCTGGGAATTTTAACCATTATTGAGGGTGAAGTATTAAAATCTCTATTATTATATAGTTGTTTATTTCTCTCTTTAGTTCTGTCAGTTTTTCTTCATGTATTTTGATGGTCTTTTATTGGGTGTTTAAATGTTTATAATTTTTCTTTCTTCTTGCTATATTGAATATTTTGTTAATAGATACTATGCATTTTTGTCTCCTGTAACCTTTTCTTGTGTAAAGTCTTCTTTACCTCATGTTAGGCTTACCAGGTAGTTCAGTGGCAAAGAATCTGCCTGGCAATTGCAAGAGATGCAGTAGACATGGATTTGATCCCTGGGTCCGGAAGATCTCCTGGAAGAGGAAATAGCAACCCATTCCAGTATTTCTTGCCTAGAAAGTTCCATGGACAGAAGAGCATGGTGGGCTACAGTCCAAGGGATTGCAAAGAGTCTGATAAAACTGAGCATGCACCTCATCTTAACTCATATTAGCATAGCCACTTCTGTTTTGGTTATTATTTGCAATGGAATATATTTTTCCATCCTTTTACTTTCATTCTATTTGTATCTTTGGATCTAATTTGTGTTTCTTATAGACAGTATATAGTTTGATCATGTGTTTTAGACATTCTGGTCATCTTTGGGTTTTGACTGGAGAGTTTAATCCATTTACTTTTAAAGTAATTACTAAAAGAAGGACTTAAAATCTGTAATTTTGCTATTTGTTATCTGTATATCTAAAGCATTTTTGTCCCTCGTTTCCTGCATTACCATCTTCTTTGTGTTTAGTTGATTTTTTTTTTTTTGTACTGAAATATCTCAATTTCTTCCTCCTTTTTTATGTTTATTCTGTGGCTCTTTTCTTTATGGTTACTATTTGATATACCCTAAACATTCTAAAGTTACAACAGTGTAATCTGAATTTATACCAGCCTAATTTCAATAACATACCAAAACTTTGATACTTAATAGCTCTTTCCTACTCCTTTTAGTTGCCAGTGTCCCAAAGTTACATCTTTATAAATTATGTGCTTCTGTGGGACAGTTTGCCAGAAATAGGATTTTGGATTTGACTTATTATTATTATTTGTATTAGTACTTTGAATATACTGATCCACAATCTTCTTGCCTTTAAAATTTCTGATGAAAAACTGTTCATATTCTTATTGATGATCCCTCATATGTGACCAGTTGCATCTTTCTTGTTGCTTTCAGGACTCTCTATCTTTGGAAAGTTCATTATGTATCTTGATGTGGGTCTCACTGAGTTCAGCTCGGTTGGAGTTTATTGAGTTTATTGGATGTTTTAATTCATGTTTTTACCAAGTCTTCTTCAGTGGTTCTCTTATGGTCTTCTCTCTTCTTTTCCTGGCACTTCCACAATGTATATGATGTTCCATCTGCTGGTGTCCCACAGGTTGCGTAGGTTATTTTCACTTCTTTTTTTCTTTCTATTCCTCAGACTCAAAAAGTTATTGTCTTATCTTCAAGTTTACTAATTCTTTTCTTTTTTCCATTTGCTCAAATCTGCATGTTAATCCTTCTAGTAAATTTTCCTTTTCAATTATTATACCTTTTAGCTCTAGAATTTCTTTTTGGTTACTCTTTAGGGTTTCTGTCTCTTACTGATATTCCTTCTTTTCATGCATCATTTTCTTTACTTTTTCTCCATGTTCCTTTGTTCTTTCAAAATTTGTAAGATAATTATTTTTAAGTCACTGCCTAGTAGATATGCCACCAAATCTTTTTCAGAGACAGTTTCTATTGATATTTTTTCTTTTGAATGGAAAATACTTTTATGTATTTTGTATGCTATGTAATTTGTTGTTGTTGAAAAATGGACATTTAAATCTGATAATGTGGTAACTCTGAAAATCAGATATTTCCTCTACCTCAGGGTTTGCTGGGTTTTGCTTTTTTTTTTTTTAATAACCTGTCTCTGTGATGAGAATCATCCTGAGAGAGAAAAGTAAGATCTCAAGTCTATTCTGAGCCTGTACCTTTACTCCAGGTATGCAAAGTCACTTTCTAATTTGTCCCATTTATGAAGTCTCTTTTGAATGCTATAGGTTTTACAACTGGTCTCAAAAAGGAAAAACAAAAATCAATGAAAGGGAATAAAAGTGCCCTCCTGAAAGTCACTTTAGCCAGGTTGGGAGGGGACTACAACAATGCGGGGAGCTGCAACAATGGCCATTTGCCTCTTTTTCTGTATCTCTGAGGTAAAGGCATCAATCAGCAACCAGAACAGAGATCCCCAATATGTAAAGGACAGAGTGCTTTTTTCTCTCTTTCAAGATTTGTGCAGGCTGCTCCAGCAATACCTATACAATACTACACACAGCAGCAACACCTACCATGGTGTGTGTATGGAGGAGGGTGGGGAGGGTACCCTTAGCTGCTATTGTGCTAAGAGTTGAAATTAGCTGAAATTAGCCAGTTTACCCAGAGAAGGCAATGGCACCCCACTCCAGTACTCTTGCCTGGAAAATCCCATGGACGGAGGAGCCAGTAGGCTGCAGTCCATGGGGTCTCTAAGAGTCGGACATGATTGAGCGACTTCACTTTCACTTTTCACTTTCATGCATTGGAGAAGGAAATGGCAACCCACTCCAGTGCTCTTGTCTGGAGAATCCCAGGGATGGGGAAGCCTGGTGGGCTGCCGTCTACGGGGTTGCACAGAGTCGGACACGACTGAAGCGACTTAGCAGCAGCAGCAGCAGCAGCAGCCAATTTAACACTCAAGATTTTCCCTAGATATTGCAAACCTTCAGTAGACTACAGAGTTGTAAAATCATTAAATTAGACAGGTTTTGCAAGTGCAGTTTTTGCCTACATTGAGACACTATTTCTTGGTACTTGCTACTCCTCTATCTTCCTAGAACCCTTCTACTTGATGTTTTAAAATAGTTACAGGCAATTTTAATGGCTGAACTTTTAAATTTTTTAAATAAATTCAATGAAAATATAATAAAATGAAATATCCACAGACTTACTCAGCTACCAAAGTAAAGGAAGTGAATCAAAATAGGATAATTATATTTATTTTCATTATATGCTTAAGAATTTATATATCAGTAAAATGATTTTTAATTGTTTTCACTTAAAAGCCATACTTCTTTTACCAATGGTGCAGGGAATTATGAATTTTTATAATCAGTGAAAATTAATACATATGTAATGGAGAAAATATTGAATATAAATTCTCAGTTTGAAATTTTATCTTGTGTTTTTCTCATAAATTATCATCAACTTATCACTGAACTTGGATTAATGTAGAAGAAACATTTAAACATTTAGCAGTTGCCTTTTTTTGATTCAGTAATTCAGTTACATCAAGCATGATCGCTTTTACTAAGTTTACTCCTTCAGTCATTTTCCTGTTGAGATATAGAACAGTCTCATTTACCTAAATGTGCTTAGAAAGTTTTTATCCTGAGTCAAAAATAGTGATCATCTCAGCCTGTGTTATTATACTGACAGGTTGGCAACTTTCAAACCTGCAGAAGGTATTTTAAAGAGTCATTTATTTTTCATTCATTTACTCATGACACATTTATTTACTTAAACAGTTAATAAGTACCTGTTATATATAAGCTGCTGTTTGTAGTGCTATGGACATAGAAAGAGATCAAGACATGATATTTGCTTTCAAGGAACTTCTAGACCAGTAATGAGAAGTAAAGCTGACTACAAAAACTAGCTTATCAAATTATCACCCATTAATTTCTGTTTTCTGTTAGATACCAGTATAAGACTCAATAAAGGCTAGAAAGAAAAGGCTATTAGTTTTATATATAAGGTCAGGAAATACTTCATAGAGAAAGCAACACTAGATGTTTTAAAAGATAAGTGAGCACAGTAGAGAAAGGGATTGGTGTATTGAAAAGCAATATGAAGAGATACCATTCTAAATAAAGGGACTTAGAATGGACAAAGACAAAGAATCAAACCATGTGACAGTTAGAGAACTGTATGTTACTGGCAATGGCCAGAATGTAGGTCATGAGGGGAGTCATGGTAAGTACTATGACTGGAGACATAGGCAGGGCTCAGGACATGTCTAACCAAGGTGTTTGCATTTGTTGTAGCAATACATAAAAACTTTAATGTATGGAAATACAATAAACATATTTGCAGTCCAGAAGATATCTAATCCCTATAGTACTCTGGGTACTGTGAAATTCATATATGTGAAGCTTAGAGATGTATGTCTGAGAGTAAGATTCAGTTCAGTTCAGTTCAGTTCAGTCACTCAGTCGTGTCCGACTCTTTGTGACCCCATGAATCACAATATCGCAAATCTGAGTGCTTGGGTTGGCCCGTTTATCTTTCTTCCCCATTGAGATTCAGCACTTGTCTTGCAGGGAACTGGTGTCCAGCTCTGCTTTGTTTATGGCTTTCTAGATGATTCCTTCCACTAGAGATGTCTATTTCTAGTACAAGGTAACATTTTGCAGCTAGCTATACATTAAACCATTTTAAGGACTTTCTTGATTTTGCTTCATTGTAGAATGAAAACATCTCAATGTGTTGATTTGGCTATTTTAAACCTAAAACTTATTTCTCTATCTTTTTAAAGCATATATTTGTGGTTTGTTTTAAAAAACAAAGTGATATCCAACTGTTTTAATATTAAAAATCTTAATTTTGACAATATTGTAAATCTTAATTTAAAAATGTATAGTCTTAAGTTTTAACTTTCCCCCAATAATTCTCCCCTTCATAGGCAATGGGTTTAATTCTTTTACTTATTTCCTGGTGTTTAAATATATTTAATAAATGTGTTTTGTTAGCATTTACTATTGTTTTTAATTCATAGATTAAAATTCTTTATTAATGCACTGCCCTGATGGCTGCAGATTTAGTGGTGTACCATATTTTCTCAATATTAATTAAATCATTTATCAGTTTTCACAACAGATGACTGCCAGTTCAGGCTATCTGCAATCTAAGGAGTTTACTATAAGAGCATTTCTTTTTCTGTATACTGTTTCTTGCATCAAGTTTCACTTGTATAATATTTCTTTAAATAGACTTGATTAAATAAAATCATAGACTTGATTATTTGAAATATTTAATTAGATTACCTATTCATTAATGTCTCTAATTTTTCATAAACTCTTTCCTTCCTGCTTTCATTTTCTAACTATACTCTGAGGTGGTTCTTCTCTCACCATCTTTTATATCTCACCTTTTTCCTTGATGGGATCTATTATTTTTTGAATTCTATATCTTGATTTGATTCACTGGTTGATTAGTTGATTGGTAATTCCTTATTTCCTCTGTGCATACCTTTAAGTCCACACTAAGGAGGGTATTTTCATGAGTTCCTGTGTCTGATTGTATTTTATGTTTTTATTAAACCTTTATTCTACCTTAAAATTTAAGTTTTAGTTAGATATTGAAAATTATTTGTTCCCTCATAGCTTTAGTAGCTTTTAGTCAGTGTGGCTAGTGAAAAATCTGTCATTCTGAATCCTGTTCTGAAACATAGTGATGTGATGTGCTTACTGTGTGACATTTCAAGCTAGATATTTCTTGGATAGTTTATTCTGTTACTTCCTTGATAATTTCTTTCACTTTCCATTTTCCAATGTTTTCTAGAACTTTATTAACTCACACATTAGGCCTCCTATATCAATCTTCTAGGCCCTCATCTTTAGTTTTCTCTTTTCTCTTATTTATTTTTCTTTTTGCTATAATACATATGGAAGATTAAAATATCTGCACTTACAGTTTAAGCCATAATAATAAAATGAATATTCTTGTACTAATCTCCCAAAGTAAAAATAGAGCATTCCAAAAAACTCAGAAGCATTTGATATTTCACTTAAGAAATATATACACTTGAGGCTAAATAAATTTATATATCATTTTAGTTATAAGCTTTTTTTCTTTTTTTTTGAGTAAATATTCTTTGGAAAATGTATTTTTTTCTGTTTTACCATGCTTAAATGGTTGACTACTTTCCTAATATTGAAACAAGACTATATTCATGATACAAATTCAACATGATATCTTTTATATATTGTCCTTTGGCTTAGTAATATTTTGTGTACAAACTACACAAAATATTACTAAGCTTCAACATTCATGGGTAAGATTCATTTGTAATTCTTTTTTTCTTCTACTATGTCTGTTTAAGTTTGAAAACAAGTCAAGGAGTGTTCTCTCTTGGCCAGTTCTCTGAGAGTGTTAATATAATGTTGTGTGGTAACTTTATAGTGTCAATTTCAGCTATAACTACATTTCCCAGAACTCCCTTCCCTTTCTGGTTCCATGTAAGAGAAGGCCATGGGAAAAATTTGTGTGGACTTTAAAAGAGAAGATTTGGTATCTACCATTATGCTCAAGGTCAGCATTAAGTAGCAAGCACCATTGCTGCCTGCATGTAGTTTTCTTGATTAACTTGCTCACTTTATTGGGCTCTCTGCTCTTTAACTGTCTGTACTTCATCCTCCTCCAGTTTCTCTGACTCCTGAGCCAGGTGCATGCAGCTAAGGGCACTAATATCTGCTATACAAGATTGAAACTGGTGAGAGGCAGAGATGGGTTCCATATTGTCCTTGTGTGTTCCTGTTTATCCACCTAGTTCTAGATGAGCCTCTTTCTCCTCCTTCATGTCCACCTATTATCTTTCCATTTGCCACCCATGTAGATGTACAGTGACTTCAATCCCATTGCAATTTGCAAAGGTAACAGCTTTCCATGGACCTTTTTTTTTATACTTCAAAAGATGTTAATTCTTTTTAGAGAAGATTTAGGTTCACAGCAAAATTGAGTAGAGGTTACAGAGATGTTCCATATATCCCTTACTGCCACTCATGTATATCCTCCCCCTTTTTCCATATATGTTGTCTTCATCTTCCACAATTGTGTAAGAACTGATTAGTCTGTTCCATGAGGTTACAGCCAGTGCAGTCACTCTAAGCACCATATTCAGAGATGTGCTCATGCTCAGTTGTCATTTTGAAATTCGTGAATAATTTTATTTTTGAACAGGTGTTGTGTAAAGTCTGACAGGACAACGGAGCATGACCTAGGTGCTTAAAGCCTTGACTGACATGTGCATCTGCCTTCTTTGGAGAAGTTCTTGGCTGTCCACTTCTTGGCCCTGCCCAGTGATGGCTGCTGTCCTCTAGACCCCTCAGCCCCCTGGGCATGAATGTGGGAAGAGTCAAGGTCAAGCACAGGCACCCCAAGCGTTAGGTTACGGGCTGGCCTCAGGAGCCTCTGAGGATCTGCATACAAATGTAAACACACAAAATGTATTTGGGGAATGTCAGATGCTAAAACTCGCTCAGCCATTCTAACGCATGCACAAACTTCGAAGTACAAGAGAGTTAACACTCCTCGGGATAAAAAGGGGTCTTGACCAATAAGGATAATAGGACAGCTAGTAAGTAAACACTTATTCAGTTCCTAGGTGACTCCTCAAGAAGTCCCCATTTGAACTGAGCCCAGGTGTTTTCTCAATGACCATCCTGGGGTTGGGTTTCCTTCTTTTTCTTTTTACTTTTCCCAGTGCCCTACTCAAATCCTTTGAAAATCATTTTCCAAAATAAACTATTTTGTAAACCCTTGTCTCACACTTTCCTTTTTGAACCAAACCATTTTAACAAAAATTGTATTAATGGAAATGCTAAGGCATAACCACACAAAACAGTGAAAAAATTCTTCAAATTTTCTAAAACCATTTCTTCACATGAATAGTTTTGAGAATGCATAATATATATTTATTTTTTAAAAATATGTACTTTCTACCTATTTTGTAAAATGTACTAAGTGCATCCTTTAGATCAAGTTTATTAACTTTGCTATCCAAATTGTTTATATCAGTGTGTCAGTAGTATTCTATCAGTAGTATTCTATCCATCATTTTACAAATATGTGGGAGAAGTATGTATTTTAGTGGTCACAGTTGTGGTGGGGGAGCTGTTGTCATTTTGTTAGTGTAGGAGTTCAGTGGTGCTAAACATTCTTACAATGCCTAAGGAAGTGCCCAACAATAAACAGCTGTACCAAATGCTAACTGACTGAACTTAGAGTCTAGATCTGTTTTACCTACACAAAATATCTTCTCCGTGTGTTTGATGTACACTGAGTTGTCAAAGCATGCAATTATCATGAAGATTAAGGGAAGATAAAGGCAACACTGAGGAGGCAGAGTCAGAAGCTAACTGGATTATTGGCGAACCCACTGTAGGCTGAATCAACTGATTCAAAATCTGTTCTCATTTGTACAGCTGGTTATTTGTGCTAGTACATTTCCTTACTGGATAAGCCCATTTAAGATGGGTTTCTAAACATATGTAGTAGCTACAAGAGACCTAAAACTTCAACAATTTTTTTTTATTATGATTGTCTATATTATGGTGTTTTTTTTAGCATGAATGATAATCCCCTCATTATATAATCTATAAATAAAATGCAAAAAGCATAATACTTTTACATTTATTTTAAATAAGATTTTTGAATAAACTTTATAAACAAAGTGAAATTCTATTCTCTAGTTATATAATTATATACCTACTGATAATCACCATTTTTAAACACTGCATAGTTGAAATGAGTATTAAATTTTTCAAATGCTTATTCAGCACTGAGATGATGACATTATCATGCTTAAGAGATTCTTTTATATTTTCTAATTCTAAAATGAATTTTGTGAGTCTTATGTGTATAATACTCTTTTAAAGTATTATGTAATTCAGTTGATGGGCTTCCCAGGTAGCTCAGTGGTAAAGAATCTGCCTGCCAGTGCAGGAGATGCAGGAGACAAGGGTTTGATCCTTGGGTTGGGAAGATCCCTTAGAGAAGGAAATGACAACCCACTCCAGTATTCTTGCCTGGAAAATTCCATGAACAGAGGAGTCTGGCAGGCTATATTCCGTATGGTCACAAATAGTTGGATAAGACTGAGCAACTGAGCATGCATGTATAATTCAGTTGATAGCTTTCTATTTGCTATTTTTTAAATCTGTTGCAGAGTCATAAATGTTTTTTAAAAAAACCTGTATTTGTAATATTTGGTAATGGATTGAGCTGGTTTTCATGCATTCTATACCATGAAAAGTTTAAGTAGCATCTGAATTTTCAAAATTACTATAATTGTGTATTTTCATAACTTAAAAGTATCCTTTATATATTTCATGATCCTATGTCTATTTCTTAAATTTATTTAATTTTCTCATTTTTCTTAATTACAATTGCAAATCTTTCTCTGTTGTGTCTTATTTATTTTAAAGACCCTCATCTTGCATATATTTTCTAGTACTGTTTTTTTATGTCTTTTTCTTTATCCCATGTCTGCAATTATTTTATTATTTATACAAAAATATAGTTTGTATTATATATACTGTTATGTTTAGCATCATTCATTATTAGTATATCTTTTTATGAATATGCAATAACTTGCTATTTGCTTATTTTGAGTTATTTATACTATTTCTAAATTTCCTCTCTTTTTACTATTATATATCACTGTAATAAATATCATTAGAAATTCTTGTGAATTTCTCTGATTACTTCCTGAAGGTAAATTCTTGTAAGAAAAATCACTAGGCTAAATACTTTCCCTCTTGCTCTCTTTCTTTCTTTTTATAACTTTTTATGAAACAAATAAATTGCCTCTTATGAAGTTTGTACAGTATCTACTGGTATACATTTATAAGTTTGCTTTTGAACCATATGGAAAAAAATAGATAATATTTTATCTTTTTCCAACAATCACTCATTAAAAATATAAATGTAAGTGGATGACCTTGTATTCTCTTTTTGCAGTTTATAAAATCAATTGAAAAACATCTCTAAGCTATTGAGTTTTAAAATTCTCTTAATGAGGAGGAAAAAATGGATATGAAAATAATAAATTTCTAAAGATTTTGGTGCTATGCACAGCAGGAATAATTTAAGTGATTTAGCACTGTTATAAACTTTGAACTCTTAACTTTTCTGTAATGTCATTCTTTAGCTTTGTTAGAGGAAGGGAAACTTAACTAGAGTTGTTCATGCTTTCACTGAGATATGAAAAGGAATATCAATAGGGAGAAGCGGAATGAGGCTTTCTCCATAAATTTAATAATCTCTCTCCTTCTGATTTTCAGCTTCTTTTTCTTGTCAAATTCTCTGTAGCCTCCAAGGACACTCTAACTAGTAGAAAAGCACATATCAACAAAGTTTAGAATAGCAAAACAACTCTTCTGACCTCCAGTTTTGTACATTAAAATAGTTGATTAGATGAAGGAATATGATTTTATGGTATAAGCTCACCAATTGTTTATATTTTTGTGGTCTAAAGAAATATAGGACGATATGAGCCATTGGCTTTGGAATTAGAAATAGCTGTATTCAGATGTGTGTCTGCTAATTAGTCTCAGGAATATGTAAAATAGTAGGATGAAAATTTATATAAATTTACTTCTAAACTTTTTTACTATTTATGTTAATATGTTTCACTGTTCAGCTGAGGTGTGTGTATTTGTGTAGGATTTAGTTGCTGAGTTATATCTGACTTTTGCCATGCCATGGTCTGTAGCCTGCCATGGAATTTCCCAGGCAAGAATACTTAAGTTGGTTGCCATCTCCTACTCCAGAGGATTTTCCTGACCCAGGAATTGAACCCCAATCTCCTGCATCACAGGTGGATTCTTTACCAGTGGAGCCACCTCGTAACACCACAGCCTTTTTTTTTTTTTCTAAAGGAGAAAACTTACTGAAGGGAGGCTTCAGGTTTCAGATTTACTCTCCATTAGCTATATAACCTTGAATAAGCTACTTAATTCTTTTTTGTTTTATGCATCACCCATCTTCTTTCCTATACTGGCCAGTTGAAGAAATTGCTTGAGTAAAGTGAGCTTTATTCCTGGAGCAGATTCTTTATCTCTTCCAGACCTTTTATTATCCCCTAGCTAACCATCTCATTATGTGTACTGCTAAGGTCAGAGAAAGGATGTCAAACAGCAAAAACCTCCTTTGTCTTTCAGTATCATTACCACACATGGAGTATATTCTTTATACTAAACTACCACATATTTAAATTTCTTTCTTTCGTCTGTCAATATTGGTGTAATAGCAGTACGAAAAATTTTAAAAATTGTATACCAGTCTGCCCAGAACATATGTCAAACTATTACTGCAAAGCACTGGGTGATCCATTCCCCACGAGAAATCTGTATTGAATCAGAAACTCCCTGGAGCTATGAATATTTTGTTTTGTTTCAGTAGTTTTTCTTTGTCTTTTCTTTTTTCTTTCATAATCTTTACTTGGGAAAATTTTGCATTGAATTCACAATCAGGTTTATTCTATTATTCCCAAGACAATAGTAGAAATGAAGCAAAATGTATAGCCAGCATATTGTTGATACACAGTTACAGTAATGTTGGTGAATGTGTCGTTTACATGCCTGACAGATGTTTGCCTTTGTGATTATTTAGAATTATATTTTACATTGCTTTTCTGTAATGTCTATTAACAGGAAGCTGAGAACTGAAAATTTAACTATGAATAAATTTTTCACAAGTAGAAGAAACAAGTGATGTTGTTTTTAATCTCTATTATTATAAATTACGTCTGATTCTGACAATAAATGATAGTTAGAAGTCGATCATCTGACTCTCCATCACCTTTTAAAGATGAGTCCTTTATAACCCTTCTTCACCAGCCACCACCCCCTATAAAATCTTTTCTCCTTCCTCAGTAAATTGTATTTTATGTACAAACTATATTATTTGTTTTCAAACTATTATTTACTACTCATGCTAAATATGTTTCCACTGTTCAATTGATATATTTTTATTACTGAAAAATTATTGTTTATTTGAGATGGAAAATATCTTCTTTTTCCCATTAAAGTTAATGGAGATATATACAAACAGACACATATACATATATACACATAAACATGTACATACATATATATATATATATATATACACAACATTTATAGACATATGTATATGTGTATACTACAGAAGGGAATGGCAACTTATTCCAGTATTCCAGTATTCTTGCCTGGAGAATCCCATGGACATATGAGCCTGATGGGCAAAATCCATGGGGTTGCGGGGAGTTGAACACAACTGAGTGACTAACACACACATTTGTGTGTACAGACAAAATTTTAAGGTACCAATAAAACTTGCTAACTAAAAAATGTATATAAATTTACTCCTAAGAAATTCAAAAGCCAATATAAATTTATTGTCTATAAATATAACTTCCTTATTGACTATCATAAATGAATCTTTAGATTAAATATCAATTGTTATTATATTCCATAAATATCATACTGCATGCATAAAGTTGCATAATATACATGTAAAAGGCATTTGTATAATTGTTGATATAAATTTCAAATACATCATATAAATGATATATGAATCTTTACATTCTGTATTAAAATTTGAGAGTTTCAGTTCAGTTCAGTCTCTCAGTTGTGTCTGACTCTTTGTGACCCCATGAACCACAGCACCCCAGGCCTCCCTGTCCATAACCAACTCCCGGAGTCCACCCAAACCCATGTCCATTGAGTCGGTGATACCATCCAACCATCTCATCCTCTGCCATCCCCTTCTCCTCCTGCCCTCAATCTTTCCCAGCATCAGAGTCTTTTCCAATGAGTCAACTCTTCGCATGAGGTGGCCAAAGTACTGGAGTTTCAGCTTTAGCATCATTCCTTCCAATGAAATCCCAGGGCTGATCTCCTTCAGAATGGACTGGTTGGATCTCCCTGCAGTCCAAGGGACTCTCAAGAGTCTTTTCCAACACCACAATTCAAAAGCATCAAATCTTCTTCACTCAGCTTTCTTTATAGTCCAACTCTAGAAATACCAAAATTTAATAGTAAATGTGTCTAATTTAAATATGTGAAATAAAAGACTGTAATCACAAAATCCAGTCTTTCTTGTTAGAAATTAGGATTTTAAAAAATCTTTTGTCTAAAATTTTAACATCCTTATGCTCATAAATGTTAAAATTTTAGACAAAAGGTTTTGTTAAATTTGTTAAATTTGTTAAATTAGGATTTGTTAAAATCCTAATTTCTAACAAGAAAGACTAAATTTTGTGATTACAGTCTTTTATTTCACATATTTAAATTAGACACATTTACTATTAAATTTTGGTATTTCTAGAGTTGGACTATAAAGAGAGCTGAGTGAAGAAGAATTGATGCTTTTGAATTGTGGTGTTGGAAAAGACTCTATGCTCATAAATTGGAGAAGGCAATGGCACCCCACTCCAGTACTCTTGCCTGGAAAATCCCATGGATGGAGGAGCCTGGTAGGCTGCAGTCCATGGGGTCGCACAGAGTCAAACACGACTGAGCAACTTCACTCTCACTTTTCACTTTCATGCATTGGAGAAGGAAATGGCAGCCCACTCCAGTGTTCTTGCCTGGAGAATCCCAGGGACGGGGGAGCCTGGTGGGCTGCCGTCTATGGTGTCGCACAGAGTTGGACATGACTGAAGTGACTTAGCAGCAGCATGCTCATAAATTGTAGAATTCAAAAATATCCATTATATTATCTATTTAAAAATAAATTCTTCTACACCCTATTGTTTACAATAATGGTTCTTTCAAAAAGTATCTTCCATTAAGATATTTCTGTATATATATATGATCTCTTAGTGGCACTAGTGAAGGTATGAAAGCTTCAACAACATTTGTGGCTTTGTCCTTGTAAACATGGATAAATCATAATTTGGATGGAGACCATCTATATTTCTTTATCCATTCATCTAATATCTGCTTATCTGTCCATCTATCCATACCCATCCATCCATCCCTTTCTCCCTATATATTTATCTATCATCTCTCTGTATTAGATGTATTCTTTTCTTTAAGAATAATATATACTTGAATTTTATATGAATATAATAAAGTACATTTGAACTTGCTTGAAGAAGAACTCCATTGATTATCCTGGGTTGTGTTATTATTGCATGGGTTACTTAATTGAAACAACTTGATCTTTCTAATAAAAATAGGCAGGTTGACTGCATCAACATTTCAAATGGAGGCTACAATTGTTAAAATATGAGCCCTTGAAATAACCAGTTTACCAGAATCAGAGAAAGGTGAAAAAATATTTAGCAATTTTATTAACATACGAAGAGACTATCAGTTCAGTCAGTTCTGTTGTTCAGTCATGTCCAACTCTTTGTGACACCATGGACTGGCAGCATACCAGGCTTCCCTGATTTTTTTAACCATGGGATGTATCCACTGAGATTAATTCCAAAGTTAAAATGGAGTTACCAATTTAACAGCTTTGGCATAAAGAGAACTTGACTCTTGTACTGATAGTGATAATAGTGATAAATTAATTTTTAATATTAATTACTATTACTATAGCTAACATTTTCTAAACAAGTAAAATTGGCCAGACATTGTCTTAAGTATTTGGCCTTAATAATTTTATTTTATTTTGCATTCCAGTGTAAAAAAATAGTATTATTACCTATCATTTTACAGATGAGGAAATAAACTTAAAGAAATTTAAAAAAAAAATCTACCAATAGTTTCTCAGCTCATAAACTGAGGATCTTGGATTTAAAAGCAGCTTATTTGACTATGCTGCTGCTGCTGCTAAGTTGCTTTAGTCGTGTCCGACTCTGTGCGACCCCATGGACGACAGCGCACCAGGCTCCCCTGTCCCTGGGATTCTCCAGGCAAGAACACTGGAGTGGGTTGCCATTTCCTTCTCCAATGCATGAAAGTGAAAAGTGAAAGTGAAATCGCTCAGTCGTGTCCGACTCCCAGCAACCCCATGGACTGCAGCCCACCAGGCTCCTCTGTCCATGGGATTTTCCAGGCAAGAGTACTGGAGTGGGGTGCCATTGCCTTCTCCGTATTTGACTATAGAAGCTACCTTATTAAACACATGCACTATCATTCTGAAGATAATCACCTTCTTAGGCTCTCCATTTCTTTATCTGGAAAATGAAAAATATCAGATATTTTACTTTTTATTCTCTCTGATAGCACAATGTGTAGCCTAAATATTTGTATCCACGATACCCTTTGCTTTTCCTTGATTAATATTTGTGGATTTAGAAAATCACTTTATAAATGTGTAAAGAATATGACATGTATAAAGCAATCTTTTTATCTTTTATTCCCATTTCTCTAATTTATTGTTTTGTTGTAATATTTTCTTAAGTTCAGTTATTTATTTTGAGGCTTTTTATTGGTAACAAGTCTTGTAGCCTATTATTTATTATGTTATTAACTACCATGAAGTCATATTCATATTTTTAAAAGGAGCATTCCATTATTGATCATTATTCACCAATTTCCTAATCACTTTTGGCATTTACATCAAATTATCATCCTTGTCTCAAAGGAAGATATTATGTTTAATAGAATCTCCTTTCCTGTAGTTCAGATTTATGGACAAGGGTAGGGGAGAAGAGGAAGAGGGGGAGACAAATGGAGAGTAGCATGAATGCATATACACCACCATATGTAAACTGACAGCCAATGGGAATTTGCTGTAGGACTCAGGGAGCTCAAACTGGGGCTCTGTACTAACCTAGAGGGGTGAGAATGGCCAGGAGGTGAGAGGGAGATTCAAGAGGGATAGGACATATGTACACCTATGGTTAATTTATGATGATGTATGAAAGAAATTGAACCAATATTGTAAACTTATCATCAATCAATTAAAAATAAATAAATGTTTTTAAAAAAGAAAAAAAAACACTTAAGTGATAACTGAAACATCTAAGATGTTTTAAGAGAAGCTTATTTAATTCAGCTGAAATTATGGGAAAAAAGCATCAAAATTTCACATAATTCTTGATATTCTCAGGTTAGTCTTGGCATTATAACTCTGATATTGTAGGAAAAAGTAGATATCTTACTGATAGCATAAAGTCATTATGTTTAATTTGAAAAAAAGCAAGGTAGTCATTATATAAGAGTTTTTAAATAGATGTTTTTGTTTTTTAATTTCTCCTTTCCTCTTGGTTGATTTAATGGCCCCTATCACTGTGTGACATAAAATCAATCACTAGCTAAAGGATTAAAATCTGGGATATTTGTTTTAGAAGATACATTGAAATATTCTACATGCTGGTTTTAAGTCTTGACCCTCCAGAATAACATTTCAGGGCATTGATTAACATGTGTATAGTATGGTTAACTACACCTAACTGTACCCAACATATGGAACCTGTCTAATTCCTTGTGCAGTACATGGTAAATCTCTTTTTTGCTATTTATGCAGTAGCAAGTAGTAAACTTTATTTCTTAGGAACATATAAAGTGAACAGAAGTTTTTATCTCCTAACAGCTAAATAGTTAAATTGAGCCAGACCAAAATGTGGAAGAACTTTAATCAATATAGCACATTACAAGACTGGGATTTACTTTCCCTGATCACAGTTAAAGAATGCCAGTTTTATGGGAAATAAAAACAATTTCAGTACACTTCTGTGTCTTTGGGTTCCTTTTTCAGTATTATTTTAAACAACTATGGTAGAAAATACATTTGAGAAAATGTGTCTTAGGTTTATTATTTCCTCTTTATTACTGATTGTGGATACATTACTTAAACTATTGCACATTCAATGGCTATAGTGTTTATTAGTACATTTTATTTTTATCATGATATATCCTTATTTAAAAATCAGCAAAGTTTAAATATAAATTCATAGGTGAATTAATGTTATCCTTACATACCATTATCTTTTCTAAACACACTTGCCATAACTTGTCATTGTATTTAAATATGTTCAAAACATCATTAATTATAATTTATAAATAATATTTTATTAATTTTATTGGTTAAAATATGATTGAATGCAGGTTGCACATGACCAAATCAGTTACAATGAGAGTAATAACTTTACTTAGGATATATTTTTTAATGGAATTGGTTAATTCATTTTGATCATAATTATTTCATTATAAAGTTAACCCTATTTGCCAAAATAATTAAAAGTATCCAATATGTAACAAAAATGATCAAATGAAAAATACCTCTTTAGTTTGTAATACATCATATATTTTATATTTGTTCTATGCCTACTATCAAAAAGCTTTTAAGATGACATAATTTTAAAACATATATATAAAGATAATTTTGACTCAATTTTTTAAAGTAGAAAAAAATATAACAGATACTTTAGACATATTGTTTAAACCTTTAATATACTGGGATAATTTGAGATGGGATAAAGTATTCAAATTTCTCCCTGTAGGTTAAGTTATAATAAATATATGTGATGAAATTCATACAGAATTCCCAAGCCTCTTTTTCAAGAAATAAAATTTTCATATATTCATTTCTCACTGCCCATTGTTACTCCTTGTTTTCTCTCACTGGGAGTTCATGATCAAAAGAACAGCACTGAAGAGGCTTAATGACTCTTAACCTAAGGTCACTCAATACAGTGATGAGTACCTGAAGTATATATGTTAATTCATAACCAGGCATCAACAGAAAGACGGAAAGTGTTCGTATATGTATTCAATGTGAAAGGAGTGCCTTCTATAGTGGCCTATGCATGTGCAGGACCTGGCAAGAGAGGGACAGATGGTTAGAGCATAGCTAGAAGAATTACAAACATTTGCACATCAATGACACCAATGCTGAACAACTTACAGTCACAAATTTTTAAAAAATGGAAAAGAAAAAAATCCCTTAGGCTACTTCAAGAACTTAGGAAGTTTCTGGAAAAGTTACTCTATAAGAAACTCATTTTTGCTGGGAAGTGGAAGAGATGTCTATCAAGAGTATAAGGCAACTCGCATACTGGGAGAAAACATGCAAAACACACATCTGCCAAAGGTCTGTTATCAGAAATATACAAAGAAGTCTTAAAATTCAACAAAAGAAAATGAAAAACCTAATTTTTAAACTGGGAAATGGACCTAAACAGACACCTTACTAAAGAAGATAAACATATGGCAGGTAAGCATATGAAAAGACAGTCCAAAGCATATGCCATCAGGGAAATGCAACTTAAAATGAGATATCATGGCAAAACCAATACAATATTGTAAAGTTAAATAATAAAATAAAATTTAAAAAAATGAGATATCACTACACACCTATAAGAATGGCCAAAACATAGAATACTGACAACACCAAATGTTGGTGAGGATGTAGAGCCACAGAAACTCTCATTCATTGCTACAGGAATCAAAATTGTAGAGCCATTTTGGAAGAGAGTTTGGAAGTTTCTTACAAAATAAACATACACCTACCAAATGATCCAACAGCTGTGTGTCCTGACATTTACCAAGGAGTTGAATAAGTTGAAAACTCACGTTCACACAAAATCCTGTACACAGATGTGTACAGAAGCATTATGCATAATTTCAAATTCAAATCCAAACTTTGAAGCAACCAGGATGTCCTTCAGTAGATGAATGGACAAAATATTTCATTGTCTACTTGTCCCACAGTGCCATAAATTCATGTAAACGCATTGAGGAATCTTAAATGCATATTACTAAGTAGAAGAAGTCAATCTGAACAGGTGCACACTATGTGAATCCAATTATACAATTCTGGAAAAGCCAAAACTATGGAGATGGTATAAGTACTGGTGATTTCCAAGGATGTAAGGGAAGAAAGGATGAATAAGGAGAGTACGGGTGTACTAAGTTGCTTCAGTCGTATCTGGCTCTTTGCGACCCTATGGGCCTTAGCCTGCCCCACTGCTTACCCTGCCCCATGGGATTCTCCAGGCGAAAATGTACCACTTGTGC
The DNA here is from genome assembly GCF_000754665.1 of Bison bison bison. Classification (NCBI taxonomy): domain Eukaryota; kingdom Metazoa; phylum Chordata; class Mammalia; order Artiodactyla; family Bovidae; genus Bison; species Bison bison. Next base: position 3,075,251 of record NW_011494721.1, read on the forward strand.
CACCTGAGAAACTCAAATAAGAAAAGAATAGGGAATTTTTGAGTCAATGAAACTAATCTGTATGATAATATAATGAGGATCCCTGTCATTATAAATTTGTCAAAACCTATAAAATGTCCAAGAGTATATGCTAATGTAAACTATGAGTTTTGGGTGATAATGATGTATCAATGTAGGTTCATTGATTGAAACAAAAACTTCACTCTGGTGGGGGATGTTGATAGTGAGAGAAGTTCTGCATGTGTGGAATAGGGGTGTAAAGGAACTTTCTGTATTTTCTACTCAATTTTGCAGTGAATCTAAAACTATTCTAAAAAATAAAGTCTATGGAAAAAGAGAGAGGAAGACAGGGAGAAGGAGGCAGAGAGGAGGGTGAGAGAGAGAGAGCAACCAACCACTGAAGTGCAGAAGAAAAAAAAAAAAGTCTAAATAGACCAAGGGAACCAGAAATGAAAAATTTTGTCATAGCTTTTTTAAATCCCACTGGTTAGCCATACATTTCTATTGAACTGGAAAATATGAATTATTCAAAACCTGTCATGAAACCCTTTATACCTTTTTCATACTGTTTAGCTTATGATCCACATAAGAAATACATTTTCTGTTGGGATCCACTGTACATATACACTCATTATACATATACCAAACAGTTGAAAGAAAACATTCACTCAAAAATTCTACATCTTCCCTGGTGGCTCAGTGGTAAAGAATCTGCATGCTAATGCAGGAGACATAGAAGACATGGGTTCAATCCCTGGGTTTGAAAGATCCCCTGGAGAAGGAAATGGCAACCCTCTCCAGTATTCTTGCCTGGGAAATCCCATGGACAGAGGAGCCTGGTGGGCTATAGTACACGGGGTTGCAGAAGAGTTGGACATGACTTACCAACTAAACAACAAAACAACTCTACACTTAATACATGCACTGTACTATTTTATTTCCTCTTTTATTAAAATATGCTGGACAAGATTCAGTTAAATGACTTTTCCCCACAACTCCAATTTACAAAATATCATCTGGAAGAGATCCTGTTAAGGTTAGTCACACAAATAATTGCTGTTCTTTGGTATACTGCAGATCCCAAAATGGATAGATTAAACTAATTAAAAATCTTCTGACAGGCTGGATATTTAAGGGTTGACTTCAGCTAAGGGACACCTTATGGTTGAACTCACACATGAAGAACAGGATGTAGCAAATATTCCATCTTTTGTCTTTGTCTAGAGGCATAACCTTAATGACTGACAGTTACTGAATACTAACTTCCAAGTGCTTGCTTCCTGGGAATCGATTAGGTTAGACAGAAGAGTTCATGAGGATCCATGCAGCCAAGGAAAGTCACACATCATCCTCTGGGTTATCAGAACGGAATCCTACCCTACACAAAGAAAAAGAGGAAAATAATTGCTGTTGGACTAAGGATATCTGGATCACTGACTGTCTCTGACATTTTATCCCTTTTTGTGGACTACTGCAGAGATTAGACTTGGTGAAAAGAAGCAGAGGAAAATTTTTCTACAAGTGTACTCAATACTTTAGTCCTTCCCATGATCACAAAGGAGAATATCTGGCTTCTTTATCATTTCATTTCTCTACCACTAGGAACTCCTTTTAGCTTGCCCCACCATACAAAGGACTGGTCTGGGGGCACTGGGGAGTTGCATCTTTACTTGATTAGCTCCAGGGCATATCTACATCAGAGTAATAGCTGGACTAGTGAGATAAAATCATAACCCATTTACCATAGTCAGACAGAGAAGGGGGTAAGGCGCTAGAGAAATAAGTCTGAACAAGGTGGGTTGGGATAATGCTCTAATGAGTTTTTTTTGAGAGGAAAAGAGAATTTTAGGAGAGTATCCTGCTTATAAGTGCTAAGTTTCTTTAGTCGTGTCCGACTCTTTGCGACCCTATGGACTGTGATCCCCCAGGCTCCTCGGTCCATGGGATTCTTCAGGCAGGAATATTGGAGTGTGTTGTGATGCCCTCCTCCAAAGGATCTTCCCGACCCAGGGATCGAACCTGCATCTCTTGTACCTCCTGCATTGGGAGGCGGGTTCTTTACCAATGACACCACCTGGGAAGTCCATCCTGCTTATGAGGGTAAGAAAAAAAGAAAGGAGTTTTATAGTGTGTTGCTCTACAGTTTAAAAAATGACTCCATTGGTGCTTTCTCCGGAAATGCATTAAAGAGTTTAGTTGCTCTCAGTCATATTTTAGTTGAAATTCTTTGTGTTGTTGCAGTGTTATTTTTGTTGTAACAGTAGTACTCCTAATATTATTATCATAAATAATATTAAAATCATCATGATTATTTCAAGAATGCTATGTGCCAGGAGTTATCTACAAACTGATAGGAGTTAAATAAAAACTGAAAATTAATAGTGCTAATGTCTCACATAGTTATTTTTTCCAACATTCAGTTCAGTTCAGTTCAGTCACTCAGTCGTGTCAGACTCTTTGTGACCCCATGAATTGCAGCAAGCCAGGCCACCCTGTCCATCACCAACTCCCAGAGTCTACTCAAACTCATGTCCATCGAGTTGGTGATGCCATCCAGCCATTTCATCCTCTGTTGTTCCCTTCTCCTCCTGCCCCCAGTCCCTCCCAGCATCAGGATCTTTTCCAATGAGTCAACTCTTCACATCAGGTGGCCAAAGGATTGGAGTTTCAGCTTTAGCATCAGTTCTTCCAATGAACACCCAGGACTGATCTCCTTTAGGATGGACGACTGGTTGGACTTCCTTGCAGCCCAAGGGTCTCTCAAGAGTCTTCTCCAACACCACAGTTCAATTCTTCAGCACTCAGCTTTCTTCACAGTCCAACTCTCATGTTCATACATGACCACTGGAAAAACCATAGCCTTGACTAGATGGACCTTATGTAACACCTAAGATTGCTCTTTAATCCAACTCTGAATCTCAACTCACATTTTGAAGTTGCTGGCAAAGGAAGGATTTAGAATACTAGTAAATCTAAATAGATTGTAGGTATAAAATCAAGGAAGCTAAATTTAGTTCTTGAAAATACATTTTTAAAATATGAGTCATTTCATTTTTCTCTTCTTAGGAATACAATTCAAAGTTTAAAGTTAGTATACAGTGGTATTCAGCAACTCTTGGAAAAGATTAAGACTCTAATCTTAAAGCAGAAAAGCAGACAGCCATGTGAATCTGGATATATTTCAGTTTTACAAAGTTTTCTTTTTAATGTCTCAGTAGTTGTTGGCATTATTAGATACATTTTACCATCTACCAGCTACAGTAAATAGTAGACAAGATAGAAAATATGAATGGAGATCACTATTGTTCATGGATTATATTTGACATGATATACTATGGTGCTTCAAATACTCAGTTATATGTATCTCTGCTGAGAAATGGAAATCTTTATTCTGTCTTTTTCATCTGATTTATTACACTATTGAATATAGAAACTGCACTCAATCCAGTATGATTCCTCATCTGTCTTTCAATTTAAAAATAACAACCAAACAAAAATCAATGACTGTTACTTAAAAAAAATGAACCAGATATAGCCTCCCCTCTCATAAAAGAAAAAAAATAGAAAGCCTTTTCTTTAAACAAATATTAGCCTAGCCAGGGACAATCATGTTGCAGGGTATTAGTTTGATAAATATTAATGTCTAGTTTAATATTAATACTTTGTTTTTTTAGTTGTGACACCTCAATATCAGCAAAAATGTCATGTAATACAATCATAAATCTATATATTGAAGTAAGATTACATCAATTGTTTGTTGGGCTTGAGGGAAGGATTTTGATTCCTCTTCTGAGGCATTCTATGGCAGTGTTTCTCAAAATCTGTTCTGAGGACTACAAGCATCAGTCATTTGTAAAAGGAAATTTCTCAATACTGCCCCCAATCCTATTGACAAAAATCTTCAAGAGTTAAAACTCAGAACCTACATTTTTAAAAAGTACATCTTGAATGAGAAACAGTGACCTATGTTTCAGAATAAATTCATAGTCTACAGAAAGTAGAAGTAAAAATAAATAAATTCTACAGATAAATACTTTCACAGAAAGTTGAAAGCAACTGGAATTAACTACCAAGAATGTTGCAATTAATAATAACTGATAATTTGCAATTAATCTTAATTAGAATTGAAATTATAAGTTTAATTCAATTTGAGATAATTATATCATTTTAAGAAATGTAACTATTTTCATATCAGTTTATAAATATGCACTAAAAGTTTAATTGTGTAATGATAATTGAGAATCTAATTAGTAAAAATTAAGAATTATATAAAATGTAATATTAAATTTTAATATTTAATAATATTTAACATTATCATGACATTATATATTCCAAAATAGTTTAGTGTTTCATGTACTCTACCTAAGAACACTTGTGCCAAAGAATTTATTTTAAAGAAAATAGCAGAGTTCATAAGATATTATGGGTAGAAGGCGGCTTAGGGATCCACTACTCCAAAACTTCCACTATCATGATGAGAAAAGAGAAGCCAGGGAGAGGGCAGAGCTAAGAAAGTATATGTCACCCCAGGAAATTTTTTGTGTACACTACTGGAATGTTAGGTCCATGAATCAAGGAAAATTGGAAGTGGTCAAACAGGAGATGGCAAGAGTGAACTTCAACATCTTAGAAATCAATGAACTAAAATGGACTGAAATGGGTGAATTTAACTCAGATGGCCCTATATCTACTACTGTGGGCAAGAATCCCTTAGAAGAAATGGAGTGGCCATCACAGTCAACAAAAAAGTCCAAAATGCAGGACTTGGATGCAATCTCAAAAACGACAGAATGATCTCTGTTCCTTTCCAAGGCAAAACATTCAATATCACAGTAATCCAAGTCTATGCCCAAACCAGTAATGCTGTAGAAGCTGAAGTTGAATGGTTCTATGAAGACCTACAAGACCTTCTAGAACTAACACCCAAAAAAGATGTCCTTTTCCTTATAGGGGACTTGAATGCAAAAGAAGGAAGTCAAGAGATAACTGAAATAACAGGTAAATTTGGCCTTTGAGTACAAAATAAAGCAGGGCAAAGGTTAACAGGAGTTTTGCCAAGAGTATACACTGGTCATATCAAGTACCCTCTTCCAACAACACAAGAGTAGACTCTATACATGGACATCACCAGATGTTCAACACCGAAATCAGATTGATAAATTCTTTGCAGCCAAAGATGAAGAAGCTCTATAAGGTCAGCAAAAATAGGACCGGGAACTGACTGTGGCTCAGATCATGAACTTCTTATTCCCAAATTCATACTTAAACTGAAGAAAGTTGGGAAAAACACTAGACCATTCAGGTATGACCTAAATCAAATCCCTTACAATTGTACAGTGAAAGTGAGAAATAGATTCAAGGGATTAGATCTGATAGAGTGCCTGAAGAACTACAGACAGAGGTTTGTAACATTGTACTGGAGGCAGGGATCAAGATCATCCCAGGAAAAATAAATGAAAAAAGGTAAAATGGTTATCTGAAGAGGCCTTACAAATAGCTGAGAAATGAAAAGAAGCTAAAGGCAAGGGATAAAAGGAAAGATTTACCCAATTGTATGCCGAGTTAGCCTTCCTCAGTGATCAATGAAAACAAATAGAGAAAAACAATAGAATGGGAAAGACTAGAGATCTCTTTAAGAAAATTAGAGATACCAAGGGAACATTTCATGCAAAAATGAGCACCATAAAGAACAGAAATGGTATGGACCTAACCGAGCAGAAGATATTAAGAAGAGGTGGCAAGAATACACAGAAGAACTATATAAAAAAGATCATCATGATCCAGAAAACCACTTTGCTGTGATCACTCATCTAGAGCCAGACATCTTGGAATGCAAAGTCAAGTGGACCTTGGGAAGCATCACTATGAACAAAGCTAATGGAGGTGATGGAATTCCAGTTGAAGTATTTCAAGTCATAAAAGATAATGATGTGAAAGTGTTGCACTCAATATGCCAGCAAATCTGGAAAACTCAGCAGTGGCCACAGGACTGGAAAAGGTCAGTTTTCATTCAAACCCCAAAGAAAGGAAATGCCAAAGAGTGTTCAAAATACTGCACAATGGCACTCATCTCACACACTAGCAAAATGATGCTCAAAATTCTACAAGTCAGACTTCAACAGTTACATGAACCATGAGCTTCCAGATGTTCAAGCAGGGTGTAGGAAAGGCAGTGGAACCAGTGATCAAATTGCCAACATCTGCTGGATCATCGAAAAAGCAAGAGAGTTCCAGAAAAACATCTACTTTTGCTTTACTGACTATGCCAAAGCCTTTGACTATGTGGATCATAGCAAAATGTGGAAAATTCAAGAGATGGGAATACCAGACCACCTGACCTGTCTCCTGAGAAATCTGTATGCAGGTCAAGAAGCAAAAGTTAGAACTGGACATGGAACAACAGACTGGTTCCAAATCAGGACAGGAGTATGTCAAGGCTGTATACTGTCACCCTGCTTATTTAACCTATATGCAGAGTACATCATGAGAAATTCCCCACTGGATGAAGCACAAGCTGGAATCAAGATTTCAGGGAGAAATATCAATAAGCTCAGATACACAGATGATACCACCCTTATGGCAGAAAGTGAAGAAGAACCAAAGAGCTTCTTGATGAAAGTGAAAGAGGAGAGTGAAAAAGCTGGCTTAAAGGTCAACATTCAGAAAACTAAGATCATGGCATCCAGTCCCATCACTTCATGGCAAATAGATGGGGAAACGATGGAAAAAGTGAAAGACTTATTTTTTGGAGGGCTCCAAAATCACTGCAGATGGTGACTGCAGCAATGAAATTAAAAGATGCTTGCTCCTTGGAAGAAAAGTTATGACCAACCTAGACAGCATATTAAAAAGCAGAGATTACTTTGCCAACTACGGCCCTTATAGCCAAAGCTATGGTTTTTCCAGTAGTCATGTATAGATGTGAGAGTTAGTCTATAAAGAAAGCTGAGTGCCGATGAATTGATGCTTTTGAACTGTGGTGTTGGATAAGACTCTTGTGAGTCCCTTGGACTGTAAGGAGATCCAACCAGTCCATCCTAAAGGAGATCAGTCCTGAATATTCATTGGAAGGACTGATGTTAAAGCTGAAACGCCAATACTTTGGACACCTGATCTGAAGAACTGACTCATTGGAAAAGACCCTGATGCTGGGAAGGATTGAAGGGGGGAGGATAAGGGGACAACAGAGGATGAGATGGTTGGATGGCATCACCGACTCAATGGACATGAGTTTGGGTAAACTCCACGAGTTGGTGAAGGACAGGGAAGCCTGGCGTGCTGCAGTCCCTGGGGTTGCAAAGAGTTGGACACGACTGAGCGTCTAAACTAACTGACTGACATATCATTCTGATTTGCTATACATGTGCCTTTCAAAACAGTGGTTAAGAACATATACTTTGAAGTCAGAAAGATTTAAACTTGAACACTAACATATTTTTGTAAAGCTAGAAAATTTCTTAAGTCTCTGTGTCTCGATTTTTCAGTGTATTGAGGACAGCTACTACTACTACTAAGTCGCTTCAGTCGTGTCTGACTCTGTGCGACCCCATAGACGGCAGCCCACCAGGCTTCTCCATCCATGGGATTCTCCAGGCAAGAACACTGGAGTGGGTTGCCATTTCCTTCTCCAATGCATGAAAGTGAAAAGTGAAAGTGCAGTCGCTCAGTCATGTCTGACCCTCAGCGACCCCATGGACCGCAGCCTACCAGGCTCCTCCATCCATGGGATTTTTTTAGGCAGGAGTACTGGAGTGGAGTGCCATTGCCTTCTCCATAATGGTTATACCTATATATAAATAATGACTTGTTTATAACCACTTTATTTTGAATTTTGAGGGATTTCCAGGTGGCTCAGTGGTAAAGCATCTGCCTGTCAATACAGGAGATGTGCAGTTGGATCCTGGGTGGGGAAGAGCCCCTGGAGGAGGAAATGGAAAACCACTCCAATATTCTTGATGGAATAATCCCATGGACAGAGAGCCTGGCAAGTTACATTCTGTGGGGTTGCAAAGAGTTGGACAGGACTGAGCACACAAGCATATTTTTAATTTAATATATTTTCAATAGGGTAATGCATTCAAACTTCTTTTTTTTTAATCAAATATATGAAAAGCTATACAGTAAAAATGCTCTCACTTTGCCTCTACAAGTCTTCTTCCATTTACCTATAGATAGCCACATTTGTGTATGTGTGTGCCTGCTTCTAGATTTTCTTCATGTAAATACTAACAAGTGCAAATTAATATATATTCTCTTTTTCTCTTCATGCTTTAATGATGGCCACAGACTGTCTTACATATATTTTTTTAACATCATTATATCTTAGATGTCACACCATGTCAAAGTACAGAGAATGTCTTCAGTTTTTTTTTTTTTGCAGCAGCAGAATCATAATAGTAGTCAACAATTTTATGGCAATTAGCATGCACAAGGGACTATGTTAAATGTTTTAACTGTTATACAATGGCATATACTTCAAAAGCACACTAGGAAACATATATTTATTTCATCCCCATTTATGGATGAAGAAGCCAAGATTTATGAATCTTGCTCTAATCTCACAATATCGAGGTTTAAAGTAGGGATTTGAACCTTATACTCCCACAACAATTTGTGCTCTTAAATTCTATATTGTAATGCCTTTCAATGTATGATTTACCAATAGATTAATTGTAATTTATTTATCCAGTACTCTACTAATGCAAAATTATGTTGCTTCCAAACTTTTTTTTTTTTAACAACCAATTCTGCAGTAAATAATCTTGGACAGAAAAAATATTTGCAAGGATATCTATAGGATAAATTCCTAGAAGTCAGATTACTGAAAATGTAATCTGCCTTTGTAAAATGTAAATACATTTGTAACTTTGATAGATGCTGCCAAATTACCCTCTTTAGTGATTTTTAATGTGTAGTTCCACCAGTAATGTAGGAGAGTATTTATTTCCCCAAAGCCCTGCTAACAGAGTATGTTGCCAAACATTAAGATTTTATCCCCAAATAGGAAAAAAAAAAAAAAAAGCTAACTCACTGTAGTGCTAATATTCATTTTTCTTACTAAGAATTAGGTTGAGCATCTTTTCACTTTTTCAAGACCAATTTGTATTTCCTTTTCTGTTCATAACCTTTGTCTATTTTTAGAAATTGGACTGTTGGTCTTTTTGTAAAAAAGAATAAATGTCCAGGAATTCTTTCTATGTATTCAGGAGATTGACTCTTTGGATACAATGTGAGTTGACATTTTTTTTTCAGGTTTTCACTTCTATAAAGGGATTTTATTTTTTGAAACAGTTTTAGATTTACAGAAAAATTGAAAGGATAGTACAGCTAGTTCTTGAATAACTTGTACCCAGATTTCCATTTTCATATCTCACATTAGTGTTAGTCGCTCAGTCATGCCCGACTCTTTGCGACCCCATGGACTGCAGTCCACCAGGCTCCTCTGTCCATGAGATCCTCCAGGCAAGGACACTGGAGTGGTTTGCCATTTCCTTCTCCAGGGGATCCTACTGCTGCTAAGTAACTTCAATATCTCACATTACTATGGCACATTTATTAAAATTAATGAACTAATATTGACACATTATTATTACTTAAAGTTGATGCTTTCTTCAGATTTCCTTTGTTCTATCTTAGAGCTAATGTACCATTTTTATCATATCATGTCAAGAGTATATGCTCTTGCATCATTTATCACTGTTGATGTTTATCATCTATCAACAGCAGAGTTTGTAGGTTTCTCTATTGTAAAATCACCGTCCATCCCACTCCCTTTCCCTTCTGTGGCCTTTGGGAGAAAGCCACTATGCTCAGCCAAAACATAAGCATGGAGAATTATGCTCCTCCTTCTCAATGGGGTCATTTCTACACTAATAACTTGGAATTGTTCACATGAGACGCATTTATTATTCTCTCTTGAAATATTCATTCACTCTTTTATATCAGTATGGAATCTTTTTTTTTTTTTGTACTTTGGGTGAAAATTCAATACTACTTTTTGTATTTCATTGTTCAGAAAAACATTGCCACTTGGGAGCTCTTTCAGTTGGTTACTGAGACTTTTTGACATAGCCCCATTAATGCTTGGTTTGAATCCTTCTCACTTTTTAGCACTGCAACACACTCTACCTTTATCTTGTATATTTATAGCTTCAGTCCTAGAGTCAGCCATTTCTTCAGAGTCTTGATTCCTGTTATTGTGGAATGATATTAGAAACCAAAACCTGGGCAGTATGTGTGTTTCTTGCTTGGATACTGTTATTGCCTTCAGGGCTTCTCAGCTGACAAAGGAGAGAATACATGTGTATGTATTACATCCTGTATGATGTGTAATTTTTATAAATAGCCATGTGTATCCGTATTGATTAAACATGAGTTCATATGGATGTCTTCAACTCTAATCCATTGCCAAAAGGATGTTCTATCCCCTCCTTTTAGTGAGTTAAAGTTGCTCATTCATGTCTGACTTTTTGCGACCCCATGGACTATACAGTCCATGGATTTCTCCAGGCAAAAATACTGGAGTGGGTGGCCTTTCCTTCTCCAGGGGATCTTCCCAACCCATGGATTGAACCCAGGGATTCCACATTGCAGGCGGATTCTTTACCATCTGAGCCAACAGGGAAGCCCCAGAATACTGGGGTGGGTAGCCTATACCTTCTCCAGCAGATCTTCCTGACCTAGGAATCCAACCAGAGTCTCCTCATTGCAGGCATATTCTATTACAACTGAGCTATCAGGGAAGCTATCAAGAAAGCCCCTCCCTTGATTAGCTATAAATTCTCACCCAATGGTGAAAAACCTGGTTTCTAATCTGCTATCCATTCAATTATTTAATTGCAGTATATGTTTAAAAGTATCAAAATTAACTAGGACCTGCATGAGAACTCAAGTGCAGGGCTTATGTGTAGTCTTTATGCCTTTAGTTTTACAGACTTATATTATTTTCAGAGACCAGCATATTTTCTCCTCAACTCCTTTAGTGAGATTGTTTCATATATTTATAGAAAATACAGTTAGGTTCTCTCTGCCTTCCTTTCTGGGATCCCCAAATTCCTAAATGAGGTGTTTTTGTTTTTTGTATATTCAGTAAAGTTTACCTTTGTACATTAAACTATGATGAGTTTTGACAAGTGTGTAACAAAATTACATTATACCAAATATTCAGTTCACTTCAGGTCAGTTAAGTCACTCAGTCTTGTCCAATTCTTTGCAACTCCATGGACTTCAGCACGCCAGGCTTCCCTGTCCATCACCAACTTCCAGACCTTGCTCAAACTCATATCCATCGAGTTGGTGATGCCATCCAACCATGTCATCCTCTTTTGTCCCCTTATCTGTTGGTTGGCTCACAGACTGGGGCTGGAAACTAGAAAGACCAAACCGTGATTAGGAGCTTGGAATTTTCAGCTCTCATCCTCCAGAAAAGGCAGAAGGGCTAGAAATTGAGTTAATAATGGATTAAGCCCACATGTTCTACAGGAGATCAGCCCTGGGTGTTCTTTGGAAGGAATGATGCTAAAGCTGAAACTCCAGTACTTTGGCTACCTCATGCAAAGAGCTGACTCATTGGAAAAGACTCTGATGCTGGGAGGATTGGGGGCAGGAGGAAAAGGGGACGACAGAGGATGAGATGTCTGGATGGCATCACCGACTCGATGGACGTGAGTTTGACTGAACTCCGGGAGATGGTGATGGACATGGTGGCCTGGCATGCTGTGATTCATGGGGTCCCAAAGAGCTGGACACGACTGAGTGACTGAATTGAACTGAACTGAAACCCACATGAGGAAGCCTCCATAAAATCCCAATTGTATATGTCAAACCCAAACTCCCTAATTATCCTTTCCCCACCTGTGTACACTGCTCTATTTAGACTGGATAACCAGCAGGGACATACTGTTTAGCACAGGGAGCTCAGATCAATATTATATAACCACCTAAATATGAAAAACATTTTTGAAAAAGAATATATATATATATATATATATAACTGAATCACTTTGCTATATATCTGAAACTAACACAATGTTGTTAATCAGCTATTCTTCAATATAAGATTAAAAGTTTAAAAACATAAATTAAAAAAATCCCAATAGTAAGGAGCTTTGGAGAGCATGCATGCTAGTGAATACAACCACACTGGGGGGTTGAACACAACCAACTCCATGAGGACAGAAGTTCCTGTGTTCTGGAATCTCCCAAACCTTGTCCTATGTATATCTTCACCTGGATATTCATCTGTATCTTTTATCATATCCCCAGTAAACTAGTAACCTAAGTAAGTGTTTCTCTGAGTTCTGTGAGATTCTCTAGAAAACTAATCAAATATGAGGTGGAGGGTTGTTGGAAACTCTGATCTATTGTCTGTTGGTCAGGACAGGTGACAACATGGGCTTGTGACTGGTATCTGAATGGGACTAGAAGAAGGGGAATAATCTTGTGGGACTGAGCCCTTACCTGTGGGTGGGTAATTAGTGTCAGAACCAAGTTAAATTGTAGGACATCTGGCTAGTGTTGGAGTCTTACTTGTTGTAAGGGAAATACCCCACATATTTGGTGACTGGAAGTGTCAGAAGTGAGGTGTTTTGTGTGAATGGTAACAGAAACATGGAGGTTTTTCTTCACAACAGGAGGTCAGGCTGAGTTTTTCTTTTAAGCTGATATTCATTTTATTTTCTGAACAAATATCAAATTGTCCCAGTTCCATTGAACGAAACTAATATTTTTGCAACATGGAATTATCTTGGAGCCCTTGTAAAATTGCCTATATATATATTCTGCTCCATTGGTCAATTTGTCTATTCCCACACTGGTATGAAAATATCTTCTTTACTGTTTAATGTAGCTTTTGAAGTCAGATAATGTGAGTCCTTCAACTTTTTTCTGTTTTCCCAAGATTGTTTCAGCTATTCTAGAGCCTTTGCATCTTCATATACATTTTAGAATTAGCTAGTAATTATTTACCAAAAAAGAAAATAAAAAAGCCTATTAGGATTTAAGGTGTGAGATTTCATTTATTCCATGGAATAATTAATATCTTAGCAATACTAAATCTTGAAATCTATGAGCATGGTATATCTGTTCATGTATTTAAGTCTTTCTTAATTTTGCTCAGCAAAGTTTTATAGCTTTCATTGTGAATCTTTGACCAACTATCATTGCATTGAGTCTTGTTTCTTTTTAATAGTTTTGATGTTAATAAGTAGTATTTTTAAATGCTTATATTCCGATTTTGTGTTGTTAATATGTAATAATAAAATTGTTTTTCTAATATTAACGTTGACTTCTTAGACCTTGCTCAATTCACTTTATTTTACCTATCCTAGGATTTCCTACATATATGTCATCATCTCTGAATAAAAAGTTTTACTTTTACCTTTCTAAATGTTATCACTTTCTTTCCTTGCTTGTTGCATTGACTAGGAACTCCATTTGAATATTGAATAGAAGTGGTGGGAATGAATATTTTATCTTTTTTCCAATCTTCTGAGACAGTATAAAATATTTTATCAGAAAAAATGATGTTGTCTATAGGTTTGTCAATGCTGTCCTTAGGCTGAAGAAGTTTGTTTCTATTCCTAAATTGCTAAAGATTTCTTAAAATTGTGAATGAATTTTGTCAAAGAGATTTCTGCTTCTATTTAGATCATCATATTTCTGTTTTAATTATTATTCTGATAATGTGATGTTACACTAGTTTTCTGAGTTTCAAACCAATCTTTGATCCCTTCATTAAGCCCTAAATTCTCATGGTGTATTATCTATTTTAGGTATTGCTGGATTTGATTTATTAACATTTTTGAGGATTTTTGCATTTTTGTTTATGAGAAATACTGACATGAAATGTCTTTTTGTGGAAATATCCTTGATAAATTTAAATCTAAGTTACTCTGGACTCAACAAATGAGTTAAGAAATAATCCCTCCTCTATTTCCTGAAAAAATTTGGGTACTACTGATACTAATTTCTCTATGCATTTGATAAAATTCATCACTCAAGCCATCTGGGTTAGGGTTTTGTTTTTAGAAAGGTTTTGAATTACAATTTTAATATCCTCAACATATACAGGGATCTCAATTTTTTTCCTTGTATTGGTTTTCAACTGTATTTTCCAAAGTATTTGTTCATTTTATCTAAGTTCCTGAATTTATTAGAAGAACTTTAAATGATATCTCAAATTTTTTTTTTCAATATATGTGGGTGAGTCTCTTTTTTCCTTTCAATATTAGTAACTGTCTCTCTTTTCATTCTCCTCTCTCCCTCTCTCTTTTCTTGTTCATTTTTCTATGAATATACCAGTTTTATTAATCTTATAGACCACATTTTGATGTGTTAATTTTCTGTTTGTTTTCTATCACACTTACTACTTCTTTACTCTGGCCTTTATATTTCCTGTCATGTTCCTTTTCATTATCATTCAGTTCAATATAAATTCTAATTTACTTCTGATCTTTCTGATTTATTTTTATTTAGAAGTGTATTGCAAAATTACAACTAAGTATTTCCTATCATATTGTTGTTGATTTCTTATTAATTCAGTTGTGATCAGAAAATATACACTATATTCTTCAGTACTGTGAAATTTATTGAGACTTACTTTATGGTCCAAAAATCCCATGGATGGAGGAGCCTAGAAGGCTGCAGTCCATGGGGTCGCTGAGGGTTGGACACGACTGAGTGACTTCACTTTCACTTTTCACTTTCATGCATTGGAGAAGGAAATGGCAACCCACTCCAGTGTTCTTGCCTGGAGGATCTCAGAGACGGGGAAGCCTGGTTGGCTGCCATCTATGGGGTCACACAGAGTCGGACAGGACTGAAGTGACTTAGCAAAAAATTAGCAATATGGTCACTCTTTTGCATATTCTGTTTGCACTTGAAGAGAATATGTGTTCTTCTGCTATTGGATGTAACATTCTATATACTATCATTCCAACACTTTGGTCAAGTGATTTGATAGTTTTGATTGCATTTTAAATATCCTTCCCTTGTGGCTCAGCTGGTAAAGAATCTTCCTGCAATGCAAGAGACCTGGGTTCAATCCCTGGGTTGGGAAGATCCACTAGAGAAGGGAAAGACTACCCATTCCAGTATTCTGGCCTGGAGAATTCCATAGAATACAGTCCATGGGGTCACAAAGAGTCAGACGCAACTGAGTGACTTTCACTTTCACTTTTAATATCCTTACTTATTTTTTGTGTGTTATCTACTGAGAGAAAATTGTTAAAAATATCTAAGATTATGAATTTGTTTCTTTCTGTCTTCAATTCTGTTTAGTTCAATTTTGTTGTATATATTTTAAAGTTATGCAATTAAAAAAAAATAAAGTTCTGCAATTAAGTACTAAACATTCAGAATTGCTATTTATTTTTGGTGAATTGAAATTTTATTATTATAAAAATGACTCTATCTCCATTAACAATCTTTTCCTTTGTTTTATATTATTTTAACCACACTAGGATTCTTATCGGAGAAGGCAATGGCAACCCACTCCAGTCCTCTTGCCTGGAAAATCCCCTGGGTGGAGGAGCCTGGTAGGCTGCAGTCCATGGGGTCGATAAGAGTCTGACATGACTGAGTGACTTCACTTTCACTTTTCACTTTCATGCATTGGAGAAGGAAATGGCAACCCACTCCAGTGTTCTTGCCTGGAGAATCCCAGGGACGGGGGAGCCTGGTGGGCTGCCATCTATGGGGTCACACAGAGTCGGACACGACTGATGGGACTTAGCAGCAGCAGGATTCTTATGCTTAGTGCTTGCATAATATACATTTTTTTATCCTTTTATTCTATACCTATCTGAATGTAGATATAGAATACTAAATATAATAAATACTAAATACTAATAATAAATATTAAATATTCTAAACAATATTTAGTTAGGTCTAGCTCTTTATTCAGTTGTCAAGCTCTGCTTTTCAGAGGTTTAGGCCACTTAAATTTAATGTAATTATTGACATGGATGAGTTTAAACTTACCATGGCTTTCCATTTTGGAGAAGGTAATGGCAACTCACTCCAGTACTCTTGCCTGGGAAATTCCATGGATACAGGAGCCTGGCGGGGACAGTCCATGGGGTTGAAAGAGTCAAACATGACTGAACACTCACAAGTTTTTCTCATTTCTATTTATTTCTTTTGCCTTGTTTTATGGACTTAATTGAGCTAAGTGAGTATCTTTAGTATTCCATTCTATCTA
The DNA here is from genome assembly GCF_000754665.1 of Bison bison bison. NCBI lineage: Eukaryota > Metazoa > Chordata > Mammalia > Artiodactyla > Bovidae > Bison > Bison bison. The sequence continues at coordinate 3,091,452 of NW_011494721.1, forward strand.
CTCCAATAACTTTTGAGATATTGATATCTATTTGACTTCCATATATTTCTATGGGTTAAAAACATACATCTTTAACTTACCACAATTACTTTAAATTAGTTATTATATCACTATATGTATAACGTAAAAATCACACAAAAATTATTAATTTTGTTTTCTATCCCTGCACACCTGCTCTCCCTATCTAACACATACACAGACACACTTGCATACACATTGTATTTTCAAAAAGGACAACAAATTGAGAAGCCAGTCTGGGACCTTAAACACTGAAATTGAATTGTGTGGCTAGGCATAAAAAAGTAAAAGACTTAGTCTCCTTGAGGAGACCACTGCAGAGGCAACAACTGCAAGAAACTGATGCAAATTACTCTCCTGAACAGGAAAATAGGACGCACTTTGTCAAAGAAAAGCATATGTTTTAGAACTGAAACTTCTCTTAGTTGTCAGAAACACTGAAGATAATCTGTCTGTCTCAAGAGATTTTTTGTTGTTCGTGTTTTCAGAATTATGAATATTTTAAATATATAGTAAGGCCAAAAATATGAAAAAGCATAAGGTTGTAGTC
>NW_011494721.1:3092119-3093532 GCF_000754665.1 Bison bison bison
GTTGTAGTCACTAATGTATCAATCACTTAGGTTTAATATGTTAAGATTTTTATCATATTTACTTCTGACTGTTTTTTTTTTTTTTAATAAAATGTTACAAATATATCTAAAGCCTGGCTCTCTCCATCTCATTCTTTGTCCTCTCTTCTCACATATATGTTCTTTCCAGTAATTGGAGTATATTTTTCTGGACCACGGTTAAGGAAGAAAAACAGACATGCTTTGGATTGACTATAATATGTAATTTGTCTCAAATATTTTATATCCCTCCTAATTTTTAATATATCTAGTCTATTAGTTTCTAAGGTATGCATTAAAATATTTTGCACTATGTTTTTGGACTATACATTTCTTCTACTTTTTAGTGTTACATGTGTTTAAGATTATTTTATTAGGCCACAGGAAATCATGAAAGTTTCATCTTGCTTTTTTCTTGTTTTAATCATATGATGACCTCCTTGTCCTTAGGTTCAGTATAGGGAAACTTTTTAATTAAACCCTGCCATTACTTTAGACATGTTAATTTATGTCTCTGTATCACAGTTTGATTATTATTTTTTCATTTTTATTTTTTAGTATATTATGTGATAGTTTTTAAATTCCACATTTGATACAGAAAGTGAAACCTCTTTCTTAAAACAGGATTTCTCAGGGTTTTGACCATTCCCACTTACACTGTGACTGGCCAAGTGGGCTAGAGTGCAGGCCAGATTCCCAGATATTGGGCAGCAGGTATTTTCACTGTGCCATAAAGATCACTGGGGATTTCTCTCAATGTAAAGAAATTCTTCTTCTTTTTAAAATTTATTTATTTAAATTTATTTATTTTAATTGTTTATTTTATTTAATTATTTATTTATTTTAATTTATTTTAATTATTCTAATTACATTACAATATTGTAGTCATTTTTGCCATATATTGACATGAATCAGCTGTGGGTGTACACGTGGCCCCCATCTTGAACCCCCCTCCTATATCCCTTCCCATCCCATCCTTCAGGGTTGTCCCAGTACGGCAGCCCTGAATGCCCTGTCTCATGCATCCAACCTGGACTGGCAATCTATTTCATATATAGTAATATACATGCTTCAATGCTATTCTCTCAAATCATCCCACCTTCACCTTCTCCCACAAAGTCCAAAAGTCTATTCTTTACGTCTGTGTCTCTTTTGCTGTCTGGCATATAGGGTCATCATTACCATCTTTCTAAATTCCATATATATGCATTAATATACTGTATTGGCAGAGAAAGCAATGACACCCCATTCCAGTACTCTTGCCTGGAAAATCCCATGGATGGAGGAGCCTGGTAGGCTGCAGTCCATGGGATCGCTAAGAGTCGGACACAACTGAGAGACTTCACTTTCACTTTTCACTTTCATGCACTGGAGAAGGAAATGGCAACCCACTCC
>NW_011494721.1:3093632-3095810 GCF_000754665.1 Bison bison bison
CGGACACAACTGAGTGACTTCACTTTCACTTTTCACTTTCATGCACTGGAGAAGGAAATGGCAACCCACTCCAGTGTTCTTGCCTGGAGAATCCCAGGGATGGGGGAGCCTTCTATGGGGTCGCACAAAGTCGGACACGACTGAAGTGACTTAGCAGCAGCAGCAGCAGCACACTGTATTGGTGTTTTTCTTTCTGACTTACTTCACTCTGTGTTCTTAAACATGTGGAGTTGTGCTACTTGGTCATGTTTCTAACAGTCACAGTTTTCCTGGGGATGGTATGGCAGTTATTTTCATTCAAAAAGACCTGATTCCATTTACATAGGAATACTAAATAAACTTAAAGTAAGATTGAGGATAAAATGAGCTAAATTTAGTAGTAGTTTGAGGATTAAATGAGTTTGTACATATAAAGTATTCATAGAAATGTTTGGTTTGTGATAAGCTCTAATGTGTATTAGGGTAGCAGCATGTTAACTGTCATTTTTCTGTTGTCTCAGTTTAGGCAGAGATTCCTAAGGTCAAATATAATATAATAGGTGCAAGTGGCCCCTCATTCCAAAGGTGCCACCTTCCTATGCAAGACATTTTAAGAGTTTGTTTGACCTATTAGCTTGCTTTTAATTTTACTTAACTTGAAATTGTATGAAAGGAATAAAATTGAAAAATCCTTTATATAATTATCAGCATGGTTCCTTTTTTAATAGTTCAGTTCAGTTCAGGTGCTCAGTTGTGTCTGACTCTGCGACCCCAAGGACTGCAGCATGCCAGGTTTCCGTGTCCATCACCAATTCCTGGTGTTTACTCAGGCTCATGTCCTTTGAGTTGGTGATGCCATCCAACCATCTCATTCTCTGTCCTCCTTCTCCTTCTGCCTTCAATCTTTCCCAGCATCAGGGTCTTTTCAAATGATTCAGTTCTTCACATCAGGTGGTCAAAGTATTGGAGTTTCAGCTTCAGTATCAGTCCTTCCAAAGAATATTCAGGACTGATTTACTTTGGGATGGACTGGTTGGCTCTCCTTGCTGCCCAAGAGACTCTCAAGAGTCTTCTCCAACATCAAAGTTCAGAAGCATCAATTCTTTGGCCCTCAGTCCTTTATGGTACAACTCTCACATCCATACATGACTACTGAAAAAACCATAGCTTTGACTAGATGGACCTTTATTGGCAAAGTAAAATCTCTGCTTTTTAATATGCTGTCTAGGTTGGTCATAACTTTTCTTCCAAGGAGCAAGCTTAGCCTAGGAAAGATGAATGTTTCATGGAGGCTACTAAACAAACCTAATCATCATCCTAGAACTCACCCTCATTTTATAAGAAGAAATAACAAATCTTTGTGATTTTTCCTGGGTCCACTAGGAATACTCAAAGATAGTTCTAGCTGTGAAATATATCCTGAAAATGTTATTTTATTTTAGTTTTTAGCTTAGGATCTGATTTTGGGAAGGCAAAATCAGAATTATTTTTAAAAATTTGATCATTTAATAAAGTTAGAAACAAGTGCTTAAAAATTTTTATTTATTCACTTATTTAATCAAAGTGATGGAATGTTTATAGTATTACATACAATATTATAAGGAACTCTAGTCTTTCACAATGGAGAAGGCAATGGCACCCCACTCCAGTACTCTTGCCTGGAAAATCCCATGGACGGAGGAGCCTGGTAGGCTGCAGTCCATGGGATCGCTAGGAGGGACACGACTGAGAGACTTCACTTTCACTTTTTGCTTTCATGTATTAGAGAAGGAAATGGCAACCCACTCCAGTGTTCTTGCTTGGAGAATCCCAGGGACGAGGGAGCCTGGTGGGCTGCCTTTTATGGGGATGCACAGAGTCAAACATGACTGAAGCGAATTAGCAGCAGTAGCAGCAGCAGTCTTTCACAAAGGGGAAAGTTTGTTTTTTTGTGTTTTTGTATATTGTTATCATTATTTTAAGTACTCAAAGATATGATAAAAGTTAACACAAAATAGAGAAAATCATCCTGGAGACTCATGAAACCTCATGACTATGTGGACAAATTACAGAAAAGGTGAAGAGTAACATTAATAATTATGTTAGTAACTTTAATACAATTTACCATTTTAGCAGAAATAAAGTCAAATACAATACATGGTATTGAATAATATGGACTATCTTATTATAAATATTATATATATATTATATATATTATTA
>NW_011494721.1:3095910-3109956 GCF_000754665.1 Bison bison bison
ATTATAAAACAGTGATCTTTGGCAAAGTTTTAACATTTGGATGATTAAATGCTTCTCATATTGCAGTTTCCATAAGAATTCTTTTCTTAAGATGTCTAGAATACTTAAGGTATTAGAAGCTCACTTTCCTTATTTTCTGTGAGTTTTAGGAACATTAAATTTATCTTTATTTAAACAAGTAGAGTAGAGGTACTTTAAGAAACCTAATCATCTAATTTATTTTAATACCCTTTGGTGATAGGAAAATATGTCACTCTTACATCAGAAAATGTAAAGTCTTTTCTGAATTACAGTCTCCTAAAGAACTTACAGTTTTAGTTCTGTAACATCCGTCACAGGTCAGAAGTAAACCATAAGCACAAAACCCACCAGGTAGATATCAAAAACCTATTTCCCTTCCCAGTGGGGTGCAACATTCTTAAGAGATTGGGTTCATAAGTAGATAACAAACAAATAAGGAAACTCTCAAAACATGTTTGGCCTCTATCACCCAACATAAATAGATCACCATCATACATCTGACAGAGAGTTTCAAATGGGCAAACCATAAACCCACATTCCCAATTACCGCAGGTCTCAATGGAAAAAACTTATCAGCTCACAAATTAGACACAAAAGCAAAACACAAAATCACCAGGAAAAAAGTAAAAGCACAACTAGAGAGTCAGGAAATGTAAAGTTCTGTGCTTTACTCTGAGTCAAAAAAGACTTGCCCGTGTATTCAGGCAACCCACGAGGTACACTTTTGTGGAAATGCGTTTTGTTTTTTTTTACGTCATTGGTTAAATCCACTTGGGCATCAAAGTAAGTGACCTCCACGACAGTTAAAGGTTTAAGAAACATGATTCTCATGCAAATAAAAATAAACATGTGTTGAAGATTTTATTTACCCAGTAGTTAATGAGGGAAGCAATACCATAATAAAACCATATCAAGGAACATTTAAAAAGTTAAGATTTAGGGGCAATGATAACATTAGATTGCTGAGTTAGATCCAAACTGTCCATAACTTGTAAGTTTGAGGGAGACTTTTTAACAGAAAAAAAATCACTTGCATTTCTTCTAGTCAAAAATCCACACATTAATCTCAGACCCCTTAAGAGTCATAGGAGACTAGTGTATAGAAAGTTTAGAAAATGAAGCCCAGCACTGTACTGAAGAACACATTGCTTTCTCCATGTATTACCTGGCTTGTCTATTTCCATGTTTTATATCATTTTCTTCACCAGGATTTTTCTTGTTTTCCTTTCCCATTATTCATTTCCTTGTTTTATGAATTTATCTTAAATCTTATTGAGTGGTAATAATTAGAAATCTTTATGTTTCCTTTGGGGCTTCCCTGGTGGCTCAGATGATAAAGAATCTGCCTGCAATGAAGGAAACCCAGGTTCAATCCCTGGGTTAAGAAGATCCCCTGGAGAAGGGAATGGCTACCCACTCCAGTATTCTTGCCTGGAGAATTCCATGGACAGAGAAACCTGGTGGGCTACAGTAGGGTCACAAAGGGTGACACAGGGTCACAAAAAGTCAGACACGACTGAGCAACTAACACTTTCATTTTACCTTTGTATCCTGAGGTATTTCTGTGTCCCTTAGTGTCACTTACTCCATTTTTCATTTTTGTCCTTCACATGCATTATATTGATTTTTAACCTTCAGGGTCCTATGATCCTTAATTCTTCATTCAATGGGCAAAATATGTTGATTTGTACAAGGAACTAGCAATGTTCCTCTAATGTGTCATTAGAGGTTATCTCCTTTATAAGCTTCACTTTTGCATCAGGTGGTGACTGTATATTTTGTGTAAGTGGATTGTGCATTTTGAAGTTCAGGGCTTCCTGTAGAGTGCATGGACAACAAGGGGCAATTAAATCGGTGACATCCATCATTTCCAAATTAAAATGGATTTGTGAGATGGTATCCTTTGATATCATTCTTCTCTGGACCCTTTTGCTTTCCCTTTATGTTAGGATTTACTGCAAGTTGATGAAGTAGCTTAGTTCTGCTTTGCTTTTCTCTCAAGTCTCAGAGCTTTAACCAGGAGTCTTTTCTTCTACAGAGTGTGAGACCTTAAGGAAAAGTCCATTCCTTCCTGATGGTTGGTTTAAGAATGGAAAAGGGGGAAAGGCCCAATGAACAGCTATTCTGAATGCTGTTATTCCTCGGCTTCCTGCTGTGTATTTGCTGATTCTGAGGCTATAGTTTACCTAAGTTCTCTTGAAAAGGACAGTACATAGCTTGTTTTTCTTAGATTTTGCTGTCATGATTTCTCCTCTATTCAATTATGTATGCCTTTAAACTTTCAAGGTATCTAATGGGATTTCTCCTCTCCCCACTGCTATCTGGTTTCATTATGTTTTAAATTAGTGTAATTTTTATAATAACTTTGCCATTAAAATTCAAAACTTAGAATGATAGGTAAGAAAACATTTGTGATTAGTCTTCCATTTTCAAACTGAATTTAATCTGTCATAACCTAACACTTATTTTGCTTGCAGACTGTATAAATTATATTGCAATGAAGTTATTAAAGGTACAATTGATTAACAAACACATTTGTTGTAATAATATTTTCACTTCAAGAGAGGTCATTGAAATATATGTAGATGTGTTGGGAGCACAAATTTTACCTATTCCTACTTGGGTCCAGTGTTTGGGAATTTGCAACTTAATTGACAATAAGCAGATTAACAGAAGTGAAAATTATGTTTATACATTTTACATGCAGGAGATGAGCAACTCGCTGAATAGCCAGAAATAAAGATTTGTATTCAAGAATTAACAAAAACTGGAGAGGGGGAATTTAGGACTTCCATGGGAAATTACGGAAGGTTCTCATAAACTTTATTATTTTAATGTGGATAGCAATGGACAGTCTGTTTCCTGGATAGCTAAATTCACAGGAAATTTCTTCTAAGGGAAGTTCATGACAGCTTCATTTTCAGGAGGCCCTGATTTAGTCAGATAAAGGAAGTTCACATAAGATTCTTCTGCTTCTTCTGCAGCTCAAATGTTTTCACTTTACAATCATCTTTCCAACTCCTAGAATACAGATGGGTCCTGACATTTCCCCCACTTGAAACTTCCCTAGAACTTTTATTTTTTGAAAAAATCTATATTGGTTGGAGTAGAGAGAGATTTCAATTAGAAACTGTGAAGTTAGAAATGTACCAAAGGGGAAAGAGCATTGATTAAAACAAGAATGAATAAGCAGAAAAGAACAAACCTAAGGATGCTACTTTAGAAATCAGTATGCAGGTCAGGAAGCAACATTTAGAACTGGACAAGGAACAGACTGGTTCCAAATTGGGAAAGGAGTTCACCAAGGCTCTATATTACCACCCTGCTTATTTAACTTATATGCAGAGTACATCATGAGAAATGTTGAGCTGGAAGAAGCACAAACTGGAATCAATATTGCCGGAGAAATATTAGTAACCTCAGATATGCAGATGACATCACCTTTATGGCAGAGAGTGAAGAAGAACTAAAGAGTCTCTTGATGAAAGTGAAAGAGGAGAATGAAAAAGCTGGCTTAAAACACAATATTCAGAAAACTAAGATCATGACATCTGGTCCCATCACTTCATGGCAAATAGATGGGGAAACAATGGAAGCAGTGACAAACTTCATTTTCTTGAGCTTCAAAATCACTGCAGATGGTGACTGCAGCCATGAAATTAAAAGACACTTGCTCCTTGGGAGAAAAGTTATGACCAATCTAGACAGCATATTAAAAAGCAGAGACATTACTTTGCCAACAGAGGTCTGTCTAGTCAAAGCTTTGGTTTTTCCAGTAGTCACATATGGATGTGAGAGTTGGACTATAAAGAAAGCTGAGTGCTGAAGAATTGATGCTTTTGAACTGTGGTGTTGGAGAAGACTCTTGAGAGTCTCTTGGACAACAAGGAGATCCAACCAGTCCATGCTAAAGGAAATCAGTCCTGAATATTCATTGGAAGGACTGATGCTGAAGCTGAAATGCCAATACTTTGGCCACCTGATGTGAAGAACAGACTCATTTGAAAAGACCCTGATGTGGGACAGATTGAAGGCAGGAGGAGAAAGGGACGACAGAAGAGGAGATGGTTGTATGGCATCACCAACTCAAAGGACATATGTTTGAGTAAGCTCCAAGAGTTGGTGATGGACAGGGAGGCCTGGCATGCTGCAGTCCATGAGGTCGCAAGGAGTCAGACACAACTGAGTGACTGAACTGAACTGAAGGATACTAATCCATATCCCAATAGACCAGTCCAGGACATGGGTAAATTAATCTAGTTAAATGATTGTGTCTCATTTAAGGAAGCATTGATGCAGGTTGAGACACAGCACACATCAAATTTTGCTTCTAAATGGTGGAAGCAGTCAAACACCAGTGAATGGAATTTCTATGGAAACAAAAGATTTTTAAGAAAGAACAGTGGTTGGAGCAGTTGATAAAGGCTAGTTTCAGAGTCCAGAGTGTAGAGTTGAGAAGAGTAGGGTCAATGTGTTTGTAGATGGTGGAGAGAGGACAGCAATGGCAATCTGGTGGATTCCCCAGTTTGTAGTCTGAGTGCTCTCCATTACAGCATAGATCTCAGTGTCATCATCATAGTTATTTTCAGGCACAAAGAATGAAAACTTTAGGGATTCTGGTGAACTTACCAACTGCTCCAAACTATTGTGATGTATGTTCTTTGAAATTATGTCAAGTTGTCCAGCTTGCAGGGCTTTGGAAAAGTAACAGTGACTGCACAATGTAGAGTCTCCATAAAGATCTGAACAGTTTTTAGTTTTCAGTGACACCAAGACAGGAAGGGGGGGAGAAAAACTGGAAACATGAGTTATTGACAAATTACTGGGGAAAATGCTCAAAATAGCAGGATCCAATTTACAAAGAGTTGAAAAATAGCTCAAAGACAGTGCACAGGACTAAAATCTGATAAGCCACATGGTGGATTATAGTTTCATTGAAACAGAATTTCTCTCTACTATAACTCTCATTTATTCAAAGATAATCAAAGTAAGATGATTTTTGTTACAAAGTTTTTATTACAAAGTCTAGTCTTATTAAATTTGTCCTAAATATTTAAGTAAGTGCAATGGCTCAGCAGTAAATATTCCATTTGCCAATGCAGAAGATGCAAGAGATGAGGGTTTGATCCCTGAGTCAGAAGGATCCCCTGGAGAAGGAAATGGCAACTCACTCCAGTATTCTTGCCTGGAGAATCCTATGGAAAGACAAACTGGCCACCTCTGATTCACCAGGTCAGAAGGAGTCGAACACGACTGAGCACAGGCTCCAAGAGCACATCATCATCTTTGAGCAAGAATTGTAACTGAAAACAGGCTTCTGTTTAAGTTTTCTTTACTGCAACTTTTTATAGAGAGCCTTAGATTGGACTTCTAGAAGCCATGCCAAGAACTCATCATCATACTTTGCATGCAGTAATTAGCGATTTGGATAAGTTATTCTCTTCTCAATGTACTTCCAAATATCCTAAGTTTCCTGAATCTGTCAGGAAGTTACCATGGTCACTTGCAAGTCTGGAATCCTTATATGCTAAGTATCAGATGAGTTTTTCCCCAAGAGGTCTTTGTAAACATTGGCTCATAAAATCCATCTGAGTTGCTTAAGACTGTCTAGTCACATCTGATTCTATGCACATCATTCTCAAATATGGCATTGCAGTTAAAGCCTTGATAATATGATCCATTTCCTCAATTATGTTCTGTTACAAGAACAGATTCTCACTGAATTTATGCAAATAACTATATTGCCATGTAAGAATACTTAATGAGAGTTTCTGAATTCTAGAGTGATCAGGCAGAAAGAAAAGAAAATGTTTCATTTCTGTTTACAAAATTATAATCTACTAAATTTTTGTAAGTTATAGGTAACAAGAAAAAGAATAAAGGAGTTTCCTTTTTTTAATAAGTATTTTTGCCTGCACCACATGACTTGTGTGATCTTAGTTCTCCAACCTAGGATTGAACCTTCTTGGAGGCCCAGCCATTAGATAATCAGGAAATTCCCCCCAAAAGAATTTCTTAAACCTGATAAATAGAACACTAAAGAACCAGGCAATATTTCACAGTTGTTCATGGAAAACATAGTACTTATTTTTGGACTTAATACTTTTTCCCAAAATCACACCAAAAATGCAGCCACTGTACCCAAAAATAGCCAAGGGAAAAAAAAAAAAACAAGAACACTGCTATAGGAAGTAAGCAAAGGCAACAGAAGTGAAATAAGAGTCTTTATAGGCTGAGACCCTTTATTTTTACTCAAAAGAAATCCCAGAGAGCTGACAATAATCAGTAAGATAACAGCCACAAATGGAGTTTCCAGGCTTCCCACATTTCTTCCCAGCTGTCTACAAATTGTTGGCCCCAACCTAACCTCCAACCACAGGTCTGACAGTCTCCCTCCAACCCACTCCAGGCATACAAAAAACTGAAAAGAACACTCTTTCTGGATCCAAGCCAAACTTTTGGAATACAAAATTGAGCCAGAAGGAGACCTTTGTTGCTGTTATCCAGTATTACTAGTCAGTCAGTTCAGTCACTCAGTCATGTCCGGCTCTTTGCAACCTCATGAATCGCAGCATACCAGGCCTCCCTGTCCATCACCAACTCCCAGAGTTCACTCAAACTCATGTCCATCGAGTCGGTGATGCCATCCAGCCATCTCATCCTCTGTCGTCCCCTTCTCCTCCTGCCCCCAATTGCTCCCAGCATCACAGTCTTTTCCAATGAGTCAACTCTTCACATGAAGTGGCCAAAGTACTGGAGTTTCAGCTTTGGCATCAGTCCTTCCAAAGAAATCCCAGGGCTGATCTCCTTCAGAATGGACTGGTTGGATCTCCTTGCAGTCCAAGGGACTCTCAAGAGTCTTCTCCAACACCACAGTTCAAAAGCATCAATTCTTCGGCACTCAGCTTTCTTCACAGTCCAACTCTCACATTTATACATGACCACTGGAAAAACCATAGCCTTGACTACATGGACCTTTGTTGGCAAAGTAATATCTCTGCTTTTCAATATGCTATCTAGGTTGGTCATAACTTTCCTTCCAAGGAGCAACCATCTTTTAATTTCATGGCTGCAATCACCATCTGCAGAGATTTTGGAGTCCCAAAAAATAAAGTCTGACACTGTTTCCACTCTTTCCCCATCTATTTCCCATGAAGTAATGGGACCAGATGCCATGATCTTAGATTTCTGAATGTTGAGCTTTAAGCCAGCTTTTTCACTCTCCTCTTTCACTTTCATCAAGAGACTTTTTAGTTCCTCTTCACTTTCTGCCAGTATTATTGGTGACCCACAAACTCATCAACTTATGGAGTAGGTTCAAAAAATAGGTGTTCAGGGAGGAAAGTGTTTCCTCTGCCCTTCTTGGTTCTTTGGGTGGTCTAATAGTCAATTTATCATAAAACAGATTAACAGGAGAAAAATAATTAGATACTTGCATATGAGGTCCCATTAAAATATGAGACACAATGGAAGTCAGACAGTTGGAGCCTATGTGCTCTCTTGAGCTAAGGAGTGGGATAAGGCTGTGGGGCTACAAAGGGGAGGAAGGCTAATTCACAAGACAGTGAAATAAACACATGTTTGGGAATTAGATGTTAACCCTGGCATACAGATAGGTCATTCAGATGAAAGTTATCTTTAGCAATAACTTTTTATGAACCAGACGACCTATCACAATTCTTTCAGGCAGTTGAAGGGGGGATACAAAGCTCTTCCTGTATCTTTTGGGCCTTCAACATCTTCACCTGTAATCCAACATGTCACATTTTGGGGTAGCTTGCTCTGAACCCCTTCACAGATATATAAGACTTATACCTGTGTTCTACCCTGAGATTTCTGTCCTTGATATAGTACAATATAACACAAAAGACAGAGAGAAACAGGACACATAGTGATATATATTAAGAGCCACAATATCCAACAACTAATTCTAATTAGTTTTCTGTAAATCTAAATTTTGAAGATAACCTTTAGTGAAAACAAAAAGGCTCTACTGTCCTTTTAACAAGACCCTGAGCAGAGATTTAGGAATCTATTAAAAATGTTACTGAGTCCAGGGGGGAAGAAGATGGTGGAGAAATAAGACAGAGAGATCACCAGCCTCCCCACAAATACATCAAAAATACATCAAATATGGAACAACTCTTACAAAGCAACTTCTAGGCAACAGTAGAAGACCCCAGGCCTCCAGGGGAACAGGCTAAGCTCCCTGAAATGAGACACCTATGAGCTAAACACAATCCTTGCTAAGGATTAACAAAATATAAATGTTTATCTGTTAAAAAAAAAAAATGTTACCGAGTCCAAGCTCAGTCGGCTTGCTGCACAACAGGCCAGTTAATGAAGAGACGATTTGTTGAGGCAAAGAATACAACTTTATTGGGAAAGCCAGATGAGCAAGAAGATGGCAAACTGATAATTTTAAAATAACCAACTTGTTGGGGTCTGGATGTGAAAGACTCTCAGCTATGTCTGACTCTGTCGCCCCGTGGACTATAGCCCACAAGGCTCCTCTGTCCATGGAACTCTCCAGGCAAGAATAGTGGAGTGGGTTGCCATTTCCATGTCCAGGATATCTTCCCAACCCAGGAATCAAACCCAGGTCTCCTGCAATGCAGGAGATTCTTTACCATCTGAGCCTTCAGGGAAGTCTGATGGATACCAGATTCTTATATACAGCAGAGAAGGGGAGAAGTTGAGTGTGTAAAGGCCGTATCTTCTGGAATGGCCAACCTCAGGGAAAGGATGTGTTAATCTCTTCAAGCAGAGGACCAGGCCTCCCTGAGGTAGGCCATTATGTATGATTACAATAACTCTACCATCTAAGCCACCAGGGAAGCTCAGTAAATTTTTAAAAATATGCACATATATTCTAGGTAGATTTCCTCCAATACTCCTTTTCTCAGTTTATCAGAGTCTAAGAGCACAGAAAGTGTTAGAGTATGTCCTCTTGAGTGTTACATAAGACAGATCACCAAATGTAATGTAATGATGCTCAAATCCATGTGTACCAGCTGAATTTTGTTTCTAATACTAAGAAAACAGTCATAATCTGTCATAATAGCCACACTATTGGAATGGTCTGCCTCTGCTTGTTTTGTGATTGTATTCATGTCAGTTGGTAAAGAATCCACCTGCAAAGCAGGAGACCCCGGTTCAATTCCTGCATCAGGAAGATCTGCTGGAGAAGGGATAGGCTACCCACTCCAGTCTTCTTGGGCTTCCCTTGTGGCTCAGCTGGTAAAGAATCCATCTTCAATGCAGGAGATCTGGGTTCAGTCCCTGGGTTAGTAAATCCCCTGGAGAAGGGATAAGCTACCCGCTCCAGTATTCTGCCCTAGAAAATTCCATGGACTTTATAGTCACAAAGAGTCAGATATGACTGAGCAACTTTCACTTTAATGTTAAAATATGGAAGACAGCCTCCCTGTTAGTATATTATACTTCAACTTACACTTTCATTTTAATATCTCTCAGATTTTTACTCAGAAAATTGAAGATTTACTGCATTAAAGCAATGCTGACTGGCCCTGAATCTCTTTAAGAAATAACAGTTGTAAGGAAAGGAGAAGGAAAGGATAAGGAAGATGACGTGATGCCAGGGAAAATAAAATGCTCATTTGACTCAAGAGCTTGTGAAAGTTAAAGTGGGATAAAGGAAGAAGAGGAATTGCAAACATTTGATAGTTCGATGCAATCCGAAAAAGTTTTAATGATAAAGGAAATGTGACTTTTTTCTGTTTCTATTCATCTTCATCTGGAATTTTCTCTGTGGCCTACCTTGTCTTGCATTTTTTAAGAGAATTTGGTCTTTATCACTTTCCCATTCACTCTTCTCTGCATCTGTGTTAGTACTTTCAGAGGCAGCATTTGTTGTCTTTGACAGACATACCACTGTCTTTCTTATCATATCCTTTTGGTACTTTTTAGAATTCATAGTCTCTACATCTGTAGTTTCCTTTTGTTTTCTCTTTGCAGTAAGGAACAGAACACCATCTTTTTTCCTTCCCTTTGTCCCTTTGTTTTCTTTCTCATTTCATTGACCTCTACTTGGTCTGACATTTTATGCAGTTCTGTGTCATAGATGGGCTTCCCTGGTGGCTCGATGGTAAAAAAAAACTTGCCTGCCAATGCAGGAGACAAGAGTTTGATCCCTGAGTTGTAAGATCCCTTGAAGAAGGAAATGGCTACCACTCCAGTATTCTTGACTGGAAAATCCCATGGACAGAGGAGTCTGGTGGGCTTCAGTCCATGGGGTCACAAAAGAGTCAGACATGGCTTAGTGACTAAAGGACAACATGCCATAGATACTTCTGACTTACCTGTGTCTCTGTTCCTTGTCAAGCTTTTTGAATGCTTTGTTGCTGGAAAAAAATACCATCTCTCCTGTTACTTATCTCTGCAAAGCACCTTAGTGACTATCAGAAAATATATTTGTAACATCTCAGGTTTATATTAAATGATAGTTTGAGATAAAAGTTAAAATTATCTGTTGTGTCTGCTCTCATGAGGTGTTTCCTCATGTGCTATTTAACATTTAGCTTGCACTGTAAGCTGTATTTGTGGGAATCTCTTATGCTAGAAATTTTGTACATACTTGCTGGGTCCCTTGGTTTCAAGTTTCTTAAGTGCAGAAAGTCCTGGATGAGTAATCAAGCTATCATTGTCATTTAGATTAGCTATTAACATACATATTATTTATTTTTTAGGGAGTCACAGAATATAGTTATTGTGTTTGGATTTATCTTTACTATATTTTATATAATTTTTAAATTATCTTCATAAATGAAATTGATTTGTGATTAAAATATTTTATCCATCAGAACACACTAAACTCTGTATACCAAATTACCATGTCATTTTAGAATTTAAAATCACATAACTTTTTAATCTCACAATTTTTTTCAAAAATTGATTTTCTTATTTTTAAAAGAGTAATATTGCTTTAAATATTCATTACCTCAAATAATACCAGGTCTTACTGATTTGTCCAGAAATAATTAGAAATATTTTAAAAAGAAATGTTACATTTTCTCTAAAAGAAAAAAAGACAAAACAAAAATATATCATAGACTTAAGACTGTTAGAGCTGGAAAAGTTGACCTTAAAGACTTCATGTTATTACATTTCAAGTCCAAATGTGATACATTTTGTCAACTGTAACAAAAACAACAAACAAACACACACATAAAAATGTGCAATTTAAGAGTTGTAAGTTGAGTTTTATTCTTGTCCTACTGAGATCTTCAGGCTTCCAAGTTGGCTCAGTGGTAAAGAATCCACCTGCCACACAGGAGAAACAGATTCTATCCCTGGCTTGAGATCTCCTGGAGAAGGCAACGACAACCACTTCAGTAGTCTTGCCTGGGAAATTCTAAGAACAGAGGAGTCTAGCGGGCTATAGTCTATGTGGGTCACAAAATAATCAGACATCAACTGAGGTCTAGAGCCCTGGAGACAGCCTCTCAGATAGCTCTGAGGATAAGTCATTTGATAAAACTTGGATCACTAAGTAAAAGTTGTAGATGAAAATTTAACTTATTTATATTAGCTTTAAGCATAAAATTTATATTATATGTACATATATATTTAAATTCAAATCTATACAGAAAATGAAATTTTAAACTGAAGTAAATAATTTAACCTCAAGGTTTGGGAAATTTTTTTAGAGCTGCCTACAAAATTATGACATCTTCACCTGGTACATTTAGGCATCACAAAAACATATCAGGTGAATTCTTCTTAACTGTTAATTGTTTGTGAGCCTGTAATTCTATTTTGCAATTTTGATTTAAACCAAATTAATTCTTATATCTTCAGTAGTAGAAAAAAGCCTGGCATGAAGTATATACATAAATGATCAACAAATGAATAAACAAATGAACAAGTGCATTGTCAGCTGGAACTACTGTATGTATATATTTATGGCCTAGAAGGAAAAGGAAAAACTAACGCATTTTTCAATGATAGACATAGTTTCTCTCTGAACTTCTTTTAGGGTGATAATACATTCCACTTTATATAGAACAGTCCTACTTTATACTTGTTGTCCTATTGTAACTTATTGTATTTCCTTTCACTCTTCAAAAGCCCTGGTTTGGGCAATAAAGTATATGGCTCTTCTAGTACTTGTATTTATATAAGTGCGTATGTGAAAGAGAATAGAGAAATGGTTTTTCTTTACTGTTTTCATATCTTTCCTAGACCTTAAATGAAATGGTTCTTCTATATGGATATGACCAGTTTCTGTCTCAAAATATTACTTTGGTTGTAAAAACCTAATGTCAAAATTCTCATATCGCTAATTTATTTGAGTCAAGGCATCAAATGTCTGTCTCTGTTTGGAGTATGTCATCAGATAAACTAATTTATGTTCTAGGAGGACACTAGTGAAATGGAAATAGGTAGGTTTTAAAGCACTATATGAAAATTATATTTAGGTTGTCTGCTTATTTCTGAGCCATCACCAGTGTAGATTTTTATTGTCATTATTAAGAGAGTAATGTGTAACCAAGTGATTAAAGTATCATACAGACAAAAAGAAGGTGACCGTAGTAGTCATTGCAGCTGTTTATGTCCAGTTAAATATGTTCAGGTTTCCTTTTTCTGGACATACAATAGAATTCGTTGTTGCTCCTCTGAAACTAAACTAATGGTCAAAGCAGAAATTTTACAAGCAACTTCACGATTTTCTGCCTTCCCTTTCCATGAAAACTTGAATCAAGATTAAGCTTCTGTAAAATCTGTGCTCCTGAGTATCAAATATGAGTGGGACTTCTGCTGTTCTGTTTGTAGCATGAATGAAAAATGAATTTTTTGTTATGTTAAATAATTGAGATTGTAATATACCTTTTTACCATAACATATCTTTCCTGCTGGCTCTGAAGTAGAATCTGCCTGCAAATGCAGGAGACTTGGGTTAAATTTCTGGATTGGGAGGATCCCCTGGAGAAGAAAACAGCTACTCACTGCAATATTCTTACCTGGGAATTCCCATGAACAGAGGAGCCTGGCAGGCTATAGTCCCTGGGGTTGCAAGAGTTGGACATGACTGAACAACTAAACAACAACAACCATACATAACACAGCCTCCATTAATAGCTAAAATAACTTTCTTAAATAGTACTCTCAACTTCCTATGAAAAGCAACTACATTATTTGCTTTCAGACCAGTATATCATTTCCCAATCCTCCCAGCACATTGTCCCTCTATTCTGCTTAGGTCAGCTGGCCACTAGTATGTTTTGATCACACAGTCTGTAACCCACTTATGAGGAAAAAAAAGTCATGGAATTGTAGCGCTGGAAAGATTTTTAGGTATTATATAGTTCAACTCCACAATTTAGACAGGTCATTTGGAAAAGCACAACCTAAATAGGCTCTGATAGTCACTTATGTGAACTCAAATAAAGTACTTAATCTTTCTTTCTTGACTTTTCTTAACTGGAAAAATGCAGATATCTTTCCTGACAATTTCCTATCAGGTTTGTTTAAAAGAATGTGTAAATTTAAGTAAATCTGTCAGACATTGTGGTCACAGGGCATCTCAGTTCAGTTCAGTTCAGTTCAGTCGCTCAGTCGTGTCCGACTCTTTGCGACCCCATGAATCCCAGCAAGCCAGGCAACCCTGTCCATCAGCAACTCCCGGAGTTCACCCAGACTCACGTCCATCGAGTCACTGATGCCATCCAGCCATCTCATCCTCCGTTGTCCCCTTCTCCTCCTGTCCCCTATCCCTCCCAGCATCAGAGTCTTTTCCAACAAGTCAATTCTTCGCATGAGGAGACCAAAGTACTGGAGTTTCAGCTTTAGCATCGTTCCTTCCAAAGAAATCCCAGGACTGATCTCCTTCAGAATGGACTGGTTGGATCTCCTTGCAGTTCAAGGGACTCTCAAGAGTCTTCTCCAACACCACAGTTCAAAAGCATCAATTCTTCGGCACTCAGCTTTCTTCACAGTCCAACTCTCACATTTATACATGACCACTGGAAAAACCATAGCCTTGACTACATGGACCTTTGTTGG
>NW_011494721.1:3110056-3110378 GCF_000754665.1 Bison bison bison
GTTGGCAAAGTAATGTCTCTGCTTTTGAATATGCTATCTAGGTTGGTCATAAGTTTCCTTCCAAGGAGTAAGCGTCTTTTAATTTCATGGCTGCAGTCACCATCTGCAGTGATTTTGGAGCACAAAAAAATAAATAAATAAATAAAGTCTGACACTGTTTCCACTGTTTTCCCATCTAATTCCCATGAAGTGATGGGACCAGATGCCATGATCTTCGTTTTCTGAATGTTGAGCTTTAAGCCAACTTTTTCACTCTCCACTTTCACTTTCATCAAGAGGCTTTTGAGTTCCTCTTCACTTTCTGCCATAAGGGTGGTGTCAT
>NW_011494721.1:3110478-3114484 GCF_000754665.1 Bison bison bison
AGGCATTTCACATATACTCTGCATAGAAGTTAAATAAGCAGGGCGACAATATACAGTCTTGACGTACTCCTTTTCCTATTTGGAACCAGCCTGTTGTTCCATGTCCATTTCTAACTGTTGCTTCCTGACCTGCATACAGTTTTCTCAAGAGGCATGTCAGGTGGCCTGGTATGCCCATCTCTTTCAGAATTATCCACAGTTTATTGTGATACACACAGTCAAAGGCTTTGGCATAGTCAATAAAGCAGAAATAGATTATTTTTCTGGAACTCTCTTGCTTTTTCGATGATCCAGTGGATGTTGCCAATTTGGTCTCTGGTTCCACTGCCTTTTCTAAAACCAGCTTGAACATCTGGAATTTCATAGTTCATGTATTGCTGAAGCCTGGCTTGGAGAATTTTGAGCATTACTTTACTAGCATGTGAGATGAGTGCAATTGTGTGCTAGTTTGAGCATTCTTTGGCATTGCCTTTCTTTGGGATTGGAATGAAAACTGACCTTTTCCAGTCCTGTGGCCACTGCTGAGTTTTCCAAATTTGCTGGCATATTGAGTGCAGCACTTTCACAGCATCATCTTTCAGGATTTGAAATAGCTCAACTGGAATTCTATCACCTCCACTAGCTTTGTTCATAGTGACACTTCTATAGCCCACTTGACTTCACATTCCAGGATGTCTGGCTCTAGGTCAGTGATCACACCATTGTGATTATCTTGGTCATGAAGATCTTTTTGTACAGTTCCTCTGTACAAAAAGTTCCTCTGTATTCTTGCCACCTCTTCTTAATATCTTCTGCTTCTGTTAGGTCCATACCATTTCTGTCCTTTATCGAGCCCATCTTTGAATGAAGTGTTCCCTTGGTATCTTTAACTTTCTTGAAGAGATTTCTAGTCTTTCCCATTCTGTTGTTTTCCTCTATTTCTTTGCACTGATTGCTGAGGAAGGCTTTCTTATCTCTCCTTGCTATTCTTTGGAACTCTGCATTCAGATGCTTATATCTTTCCTTTTCTCCTTTGCTTTTCACTTCTCTTCTTTTCACAGCTATTTGTAAGGCCTCCCCAGACAGCCATTTTGCTTTTTTGCATTTCTTTTCCATGGGGATGATCTTGATCCCTGTCTCCTATATAATGTCACAAACCTCCATCCATAGTTCATCAGGCACTCTGTCAGATCTAGTCCCTTAAATCTATTTCTCACTTCCACTCTATAATCATAAGGGATTTGATTTAGGTCATACCTGAATGGTCCAGTGGTTTTCCCTACTTTCTTCAATTTAAGTCTGAATTTGGCAATATGGAGTTCATGATCTGAGCCACAGTCAGCTCCCGGTCTTGTTTTTGTTGACTATTAGAGCTTCTCCATCTTTGGCAGCAAAAATATAAGCAATCTGATTTCAGAGTTGACCATCTGGTGATGTACATGTGTAAAGTCTTCTCTTGTGTTGTTAGAAGAGGGTGTTTGCTATGAGCAGTGCATTTTCTTGGCAAAACTCTATTAGTCTTTTTCCTGCTTCATTCCATATTCCAAGGCCAAATTTGTCTGTTACTCCAGGTGTTTCTTGACTTCCTACTTTCGCATTCCAGTCACCTATAATGAAAAGGACATCTGTTTTGGGTGTTAGTTCTAAAAGGCCTTGTAGGTCTTCATAGAACCATTCAACTTCAGCTTCTTCTGCATTACTGGTTGGGGCATAGACTTGGATTACTGTGATATTGAATGGTTTGCCTTGGAAATGAACAGAGATCATTCTGTCATTTTTGAGATTGCATCCAAGTACTGCATTTTGGACTCTTTTGTTGACCATGATGGCTACTCCATTTTTTCTAAGGGATTCCTGCCCACAGTAGTAGATATAACGGTTATCTGATTTAAATTCACCCATTCCAGTCCATTTGAGTTCACTGATTCCTAGAATGTCGACATTCACTCTTGGCATCTCCTCTTTGAGCAGTTCCAATTTGCCTTGATTCATGGACCTGACATTCCAGATTCCTATGCATTATTGCTCTTTACAGCATCGGACCTTGCTTCTATCACCAGTCACATCCACAACTGAGTGTTGTTTTTGCTTTGTCTCCATCCCTTCCTTCTTTGTGGAGTTATTTCTCCACTGATCTCCAGTAGCATATTGGGAACCTACTGACCTGGGAAGTTCCTTTTTCAGTATCCTATCATTTTGCCTTTTCATACTGTTCATGGGGTTCTCAAGGCAAGTATACTGAAGTGGTTTGCCATTCCCTTCTCCAGTGGACCACATTGTGTCCGACCTCTCCATCATGCCTGCCCATCTTGGGTGGCCCCACAGGGCATGGCTTATTTTCACTGAGTTAGACAAGGCTGTGGTCCTAGTGTGATTAGATTGACTAGTTTTCTGTGATTATGGTTTCAGTGTGTCTGCCCACTGATGCCCTCTTGCAACACCTACCGTCTTACCTGGGTTTCTCTTACCTTGGATGTGGGGTATCTCTTCACGGCTGCCCCAGCAAAGCACAGCTACTGTTCCTTACCTTGGACGAGGGGTATCTCCTCACAGCCGCCCCTCGTGACCTTGAATGTGGAATAGTTCCTCTAGGCCCTCCGGCGCCCGCGCAGCCACCGCTCCTTGGACGTGGGGTAACTCCTTTTGGCCGCCACCCCTGACCTCAGATGTGGAGTAGCTCCCCTCGGCCACGCTCTGCGTGCTGTCGCAGCCAAGGCATCTACATATTCCTAAACTCCTTAAAAGTTTCATCCAGTTACAGGTAAAACACAGTAGAGCTATGACTTAGAAATAACATGTATGAAGAGTTTTATAATTTTATTTCCACTTCTATTAGCTGCTGCTGCTGATGCTAAGTTGCTTCAGTCGTGTTTGACTCTGTGCGACCCCATAGATGGCAGCCCACCAGGTTCTGCCATCCCTGGGATTCTCCAGGCAAGAACACTGGAGAACACCCCTTCCAGGGCCCGAACACTGGAGAACACCCCTTCCAGGGCCCGAAACCGGGCTCTTGTCTAACTCTTGGAAATGAATTGTCCAAAGAGACAAATGTGCTGACAAAGCAAGAGATTTTATTGGGAAAGGGCACCCAGGTGGACAGGAGTAGGGTAAGGGAACCCAGGAAATGTGCTCTGCCACATAGCTTGAAGTCTCGGGTTTTATGGTGATGGGATTAGTTTGAAGGTGGTCTTTGGCCAATCATTCTAATTCAGAGTCTTTTCTGGTGGTGCACACATAGCTCAGCCAAGATGGGTGCTAGCGAGAGGGATTCTGGGAAGTGGACGGACACGCGGTGTTTCCTTTAGACCTTTCCCCAACTCTTCTGGTTGGTGGTGGCTTATTAGTTCCGTATTCCTTATCAGTATTTCCTGTCATAAAACAACTCATGCAAATGGTTACTATGGTGCCTGGCCAGGGTGGGCGGTTTCAATCAGTGTGCTTCCCCTAAGAGAGTGGGTTACCTTTTCCTTCTCCAACGCATGAAAGTGAAAAGTGAAAGTGAAGTCACTCAGTGGTGTCTGACTCTTCGAGACCCCATGGACTGCAGCCTACCAGGCTCCTCTGTCTATGGGATTTTCCAGGCAAAGAGCAATTTTATGTAAACTTATGGCATCCGGTCCCATCACTTCATGGGAAATAGATGGGGAAACAGTGGAAACAGTGTCAGACTTTATTTTTCTGGGCTCCAAAATCACTACAGATGGTGACTGCAGCCATGAAATTAAAAGACACTTACTCCTTGGAAGGAAACTTATGACCAACTTAGATAGCATATTCAAAAGCAGAGACATTACTTTGCCAATAAAGGTCCATCTAGTCAAGGCTATGGTTTTTCCAGTGGTCATGTATGGATGTGAGAGTTGGACTGTGAAGAAGGCTGAGTGCCAAAGAATTGATGCTTTTGAACTGTGGTGTTGGAGAAGACTCTTGAGAGTCCCTTGGACTGCAAGGAGATCCAACCAGTCCACTCTAAAGGAGATCAGCCCTGGGATTTCTTTGGAAGGAATGATGCTAAAGCTGAAACTCC
>NW_011494721.1:3114584-3140425 GCF_000754665.1 Bison bison bison
AGGGATTGGGGGCAAGAGGAGAAGGGGACAACAGCGGATGAGATGGCTGGATGGCATCACTGACTTGATGGACATGAGTCTGAGTGAACTCTGGGAGTTGGTGATGGACAGGGAGGCCTGGCGTGCTGCGATTCATGGGGTCACAAAGAGTCGGACTCTACTGAGTGACTGATCTGATCTGTTGTTTAAGCAAAGCAGGAATTATTATTATATCTATTTCATTATAGTCAGTTGAGATCCAGAAAAGCCATCCTGTTACCACCCTATTCAGGTGGCACTAGTGGTTAAAAAAAAAAAAAAAAACCCACCTGCAAATACAGGAGATTTAAAAGACATGGGTTCGATCTCTGGGTCAAGAAGATCCCCTCAAGGAGGGCATGGCAACCCACTCCTATGTTCTTGCCTGGAGAATCCCCATGGACAGAGGAGCCTGACAGGCTATAGTTCATAGGTTTTCAAAGAGTCAGACATGACTGAAGGGACTTAGCACAGTGCTCATCCTATTTGTATAGAGCAGAATTAGTCTTGAACCAATAGCCTCTGACTTGAATATCACATTCTTTCTTTTCCATCACCTTGAAGCACAGATTGGGTGCCATAGACTTCCTAGGCAGAGCTTTTATACTATAAATAGCCTTTGTAGAAGAGAGTCTTTCTAATTTTCTCAATACTCAATCCACAATAACAATAGTTAACATGGTATTGAACTCCAGTTTGTTGACTGAAGAAAAAAATCATAGTAAATCCCTACATGATAAAGAACTTATCTGCCCTTTGTTACCAATTCCTGAGAGGTAACCTCTAAAGCCTTGGAATTCCTTTAGTAATATGAATATTTTTGTTATTCACAGTGGGTCCTGATGATAAGCTTATGCTAAGGAAGTAACTAATAGGAGGTCCCTAGTTGGTGTGAGCTAATGAGATGACTCAAGATAGAGACTAGCCAAGCCAGAAAGACCAGTCACAATATTAAAAGGTCAGAGGTAAGAACCAAACCATATCAGCCCATTCTCCAGGTAGGAGAGGATAGCCAGAGATTGAGCCTAGTTTTACAGAAAATGATTAAATCAATCATGCCTATGTAATGAAATCCCAATAAAAATTCTAAGAAGCAAAGCTTGAGTGAGCTTTACTAGTTGGCAATAATCTGTATATTGTTGTGCATGGACGTGCCAGGAAGGTAGTAAGTCCTGACTCCACAGGCAGAGGACAGTGGAAGTTTCCTTTTTGGGATCTTTCAATATATTGCTATTTATCCTTTTGCTATAATACTCTTGTACAGGCTTACCTAAGAAAAACTGTAGGTTCAGTTTCAGACCAATGCAATAAAGTGAATATCCTAGTAAAGTGAGTCACAAATTATTTGGCTCCCCAGTGCATATAAAAAGGTGCATTTATACTATACTGTAGTCTATTAAATGAGCAATAGCATTATGTCTAAAAAATGTACATACCTTGATTAAAAATACTTTATTCTAAAAAATGCTGACCATCATCTGAGCCTTCAGTGAGTTGTAACAGTAACATCAAAAATCACTCATCACATACCACCATAACAAATATAATAATGTTGCAGGAAAGGGGACCCCTTCTGGGGCCTAAGATTGGGCTCTTATCTAACATTCAGAAATGAATTTGTCAACACACATGTTGACAAAGCAAGAGATTTTAATAGGAAGGGGCCCCTGGGTAGAGAGCAGGAGGGTAAGGGAACCCAAGGGAACTTTTCTAGCTTGTGGCTTGCAGTCTCAGGGCAGTCTCAGGTTTTACGGCAATTGGATTAGTTTCTGGGTTGTCCCTGGCCAATCATTCTGACTCTGGGTGGCTCATGCATTGCTCAGCCAAAATGAATTCCAACGAGGCAGATTCTGGGAAGTCAGTAGGACATGCAGCATCTCCTTTTGACCTTTCCAGAATTCTTCAGGTGGTGGTGGTTTGTTAGTTCTGTGTGCCTTACCAGGATCTCCTGTCATGAAATAAATCACATGAATGATTACTGTGGTGCTTGGCCAGGGTGAGTGGTTTCAGCCATTGTGTTTCCCTAACAATAATAATGGAAAAGCATGAAATATTATGAGAATTACCAAAATATGACATAGAGACATGAGGTGAGCAAATGCTGGGAAAATGGTGCCAGTAAACACAGGATGCAGGATTGCCTGAAACCTCAATTTGTAAAAACGAAGAATGTCTTTTACAAGCAATAAAGGGAGGCATCATGGAATGAGGATGCCTGTAATCATATCACTTTCATGAGTTCTATGAGTCATCCCAGTTAATTATCAAATCTGAGCTGATATTGGAAACTTGTGACATTGCAGCCTGCAAGTGAGAAGTGTGGCTTGGGGATCTCTGCACTTGCAAGGGCATCTTTTGGAGGAGTGTGTCCTTAACTTTGAAGTTTGGCCAGTCTCTAAGCAGCTAATGTCAGAAGTTATTTTATAGATATATTTCAACACACACACACACACACACACACACACACACACATATGTAGAAAGTGAAAAGTAGCTTTTTTCTAATACTTTTGACTCAAAAGTAAAGATAAACATCATCTGATGTTGCTTCATTCTTTTAAAGTTTTGAATTATTTTTACATTAAAAAATCTTAAAATTTTTGTCCTTTTCAGAAATTTTTCAGGGGCAGTTAATGTTTATTCTGAATGTTCTTTAACTAATTTTTATATTTATTTTATGAGAACACAGTTTTTAAAACCTTATCTGAAGGAAATATGACAAAAAGTTAACATTTTTCTTTTGGGGACATAAATACACGAATTGGTTCATTGTATTATGTATTCTGTATCTTTCTTCATATGTGAAATATTTTAAGTGTATCTATGATTCAACAGTAATCTTGCTTTATTTTCTAGCGATGCTGAATAAATAAATCATTATAATAATTTAGCAGTATGAAATCAGAGCTCTGAAGGAATTTGCAAATACTATAATTCAGAGCTTTTCTTTCACCTATGGAGAGCTGGTGTTAAGCAGCCTACAATTGTGTAGTGGTCTTTTTCAATCTCCTGGACAATATAAACACAATTTCTACCAGAAGCACATTCTCTTAATGATTTGCTTTGCAGAATTGGTATCTTACTGGATATAGTGTTACATTGCCTGCATTGTTACTGATTGGCAATCTCACCATGCATTCTGCTCAGTCATCACCTGCCAACTGCATAATGAGAAAAAGGCTGCCATTCACAAGGTTCCCAATTGGTGAAGTACTTTAGTTTCATATAACTTCAAAATGTTGAAATCTGTTTTTTTAATGAATTCACCTGCTATCTCCCTGCTTTGCACTGATACCATTAATAAAATTTAAATAAATATTATCTTAAACTCATGACCAATAAAACTATTAATCTTGACAGTACACAAGTAGTTGTAGTAAATAAATTTTCCTCGATAATAATACGTATTTAATTTACATGAAGATTATTTTTTGTCTACCATTTAGTGAACATCAACTTCATGCCAAGTGTTAATTAGTTTCTGTAGTTTCATTGCCTATTTCTTTCTCAAAAGCCCCTCAGGGAGATAGGATCCACATATATATCTATCTTGCATCGGACTATAAACTTCAGTAGGGATAGAGTGTTGTCTGCTTTTTCAATGACAGATTTGAAGAAGCTAGAACAATGGTAGAAGCATAGTGGATACTCAATAAGTATTAGCTGAATTAATGAGTGGCTTTAACTATCCACAGAAATAAAATTTAACTTTTTAATATCTCATAATTTATAAGCCTGATGCAATAGTTTCCATGCATGCTAGTGCTTTCTCTTATTTGTTCCATAATACCAGTTATACAGCAATTAGCTGATATAATAATAATATATTTACCGACTAGGAACTCTCTGGCAACTCCTTTCTTATTCTGGAGTTGGCAAAAAGTATGGTAAAATTCATGACTGGCCAGAATCATTGAAGGTATTATACTCAGGTATCTAGCAAGATAATAATCTCACAAGGATATTTGTTTTGATCCATGATTTAGCTTAAACCCCTAGAATAGAAACTAGCACACAATTGGCACTAAGCTATAAATATTTGTTGAGTAAGTGAATTTTATCTTCAAAGTGAATGATAAATTAACAAAATGACAACCCACTTCACTATTCTTGCCTGGGAAATTTCATGGACAGAGGAGCTTGGTGGGCTACAGTCCATGGGGTTGCAAAGCATCCGACACCACTGAAGCAACTAAGCAAGCAAGATACTTCACAGTGAAAACTATAGTATTTTATGTGTTTTTCTTTATGCCATGTTTTTAAATAGTTTTCAGTAGTCTTTCTATATTTTATGATCCTAACAATAACTCTGAAGATGCATAAATCAAGTGTGATAGTTATCTTTTAATAAATGTATTTTCTGAATTGTCCAAGGTCAAATAAATTTTCTGAAAATTTATTTTCAGAAATAAATTGATAACTGAAATAAATAACAGAAATAAATTGATAAACTGATGACTACAACATCACTGAAAAACTGTGATTACATATTGATCTTCCTACATTTTAATAAAATGGGGCTTTTAAAGGCAACAGATTTTACTATCATTTGAGAAATTTTTATGATTTTAAATAATTATCTAAGAGTCACAAATACTGCTCATTTGTGAAAATGTATAAACAGTATATATTGTATGAAATACCCAATTCTTTGTGATAAGTATGAACTGAAAGTAGAAAATTTATGGCTCAATGAATTTACTGTAAGGGGAGTGTGTAATTTCATCTCTTGACTACTGTGAATAGTACTTCAATGAACATTGATATGCTAGTATCTCTTTGAGTTCCTGATTTCAATTCTTTGCAATTAATATCCAGAAACTGAATTACTGAATTTTATGGTAATTCTATTTTTATTTTTTTAAGAATCACTATACTGTTTTATAAAGCAGCTGTACCATTTTGCATTTTGAGCAAAAGTACACTGTGGATTATAATTTCTCCACGTTATATCTAACATGTGTTTTTGTTTGTTTGTTTTGTTAAGTAATAACAATTCTAACAGGTGTGAGGTGAATTTGATTTTATATCTCCCTGATGTTAGTGACATTGAGTATTTTTTTATGTACTTATTGGCCATTTATGTGTCTCTGATTAAATCTGTATTCAAATCATTAGACCATTTTAAGACAAGGATTTTGTTTGTTTTTGTTATTTTGCCTGCATTTCTATTTTTTTTCTATTAAATTATAGAAGTTTCTCATATATTTTGGATATTAACCACATTCTGGTGTATGGTTTGCAAATATTTTCTCCGATTCTGTACATTGCCTTTTCACTTTGTTGATTTTTTCCTTTGTTGAGCAAAACATTTTAGTTTGATGAAGTCTTGCTTGTCTATTTTTGCTTTTGCAGTGTGTGGTTTTGGCTTCACCAATGAGCTTATTGCCTAAACCGATGTCAGGAAGTCCTTACATTGTCTTTAATCTGTTTTGAATTTATTTTTGCATATGGTGTAACATAGGGTATAAGCTCCTTCTTTTGCAATTGGATATCCAGTTTTTCCAGCACCATCTGTTGAAAAGAATATCCTTTCCCTATATGTGTTCTTGATATCCTTATTGAAGAACAGTTGACCTTACATAAGTGGATTTATTTCTAGGTTTTCTGTTCTGTCCCACTGGTTTATATGTCTGTTTTTAGACCAGTACTACACTGTCTTTTTTTTTTTTTAATTATTTATTTATTTGACTGCACTGGGTCTTATTAATAGTTGGGTCTTAGTTGTGGCACTTGAAATCTTTGTCCTTTGTTGTGACATGTGTAATCTAGTTCCCTGACTAGAGATCAAATTCAGGCCCTCTGCATTTGGGAACGCTGAGTTTAGCCACTGCATCATCAAGGAAGTCCCAACTACAATGTTTTAGTTACTGTAGCTTTGTAATATATTTTAAAACAAGAAAGTATTATACCTCCAGCTTCTATTCTTCTTTTTCAAGATTATTTTAGCTATTCTGGGTCTCCTATGCTCTTATATGAATTGTAATATAGGTTTTATTTTCTATAAAAACTACCATTGGGGTTTTAATAGGGATTGAGCCACAGAACTGGAAAAGGTCAGTTTTCATTCCAATCCCAAAGAAAGGCAATTCCAAAGAATACTCAAACTACTGCACAATTGCACTCATCTCACACACTAGTAAAGTAATGCTCAAAATTCTCCAAGCCAGTCTTCAGCATACGTGAACTGTGAACTTCCAGATGTTCAAGCCAGTTTTAGAAAAGGCAGAGAAACCAGACATCAAATGGCCAACATCCTTTGAATCATCGAAAAAACAAGAGTGTTCCAGAAAAACATCTATTTCCGCTTTATTGACTATGCCAAAGCCTTTGACTGTGAGGATCACAATAAATTTTGGAAAATTCTGAAAGAGATGAGACTAACAGACTACCTGACCTGCCTCTTGAGAAACCTATATGCAGGTCAGGAAGCAACAGTTAGAACTGGACATGGGACAACAGACTGGTTCCAAATAGGAAAAGGAGTACGTCAAGGCTGTATATTGTCACCCTGCTTATTTAACTGATATGCAGAGCACATCATGAGAAATGCTGGGCTGGAAAAACACAAGCTGGAATCAAGATTGCTGGGAGAAATATCAATAACCATAGATATGCAGATGACACCACCCTTATGGTAGAAAGTGAAGAAGAACTAAAAAGCCTCTTGATGAATGTGAAAGAGGAGAGTGAAAAAGTTGGCTTAAAGCTCCACATTCAGAAAACTAAGATCATGACATCTGGTCCCATCACTTCATGGGAAATAGATGGGGAAACAGTGGAAACAGTGTCAGACTTTATTTTGGGGGGCTCCAAAATCACTGCAGATGGTGATTACAGCCATGAAATCAAAAGACGTTTACTCCTTGGAAGGAAAGTTATGACCAACCTAG
This sequence comes from Bison bison bison, assembly GCF_000754665.1. Lineage (NCBI taxonomy): Eukaryota > Metazoa > Chordata > Mammalia > Artiodactyla > Bovidae > Bison > Bison bison. The sequence continues at coordinate 3,121,495 of NW_011494721.1, forward strand.
ATAGCATATTCAAAAGCAGAGACATTACTATGTCAACAAAGCTCCATCTAGTCAAGGCTATGGTTTTTCCAGTGGTCATGTACGGATGTGAGAGTTGGACTGTGAAGAAGGCTGAGTGCCGAAGAATTGATGCTTTTGAACTGTGGTGTTGGAGAAGATTCTTTAGAGTCCCTTGGACTGCAAGGAGATCCAGCCAGTCCATTCTAAAGGAGATAAATCCTGGGTGTTCATTGGAAGGACTGATGCTTAAGCTGAAACTCCAATACTTTGGCCACCTCATGCTAAGAGTTGACTCATTGGAAAAGACTCTGATGCTGGGAGGGATTGGGGGCAGGAGGAAAAGGGGATGACAGAGAATGAGATGGCTGGATGGCATCGCCAACTCGATGGACATGAGTTTGTGTGGACTCCGGGAGTTGGTGATGGACAGGGAGGCCTGGCCTGCTTCAGTCCTTGGGATTGCAAAGAGTTGGACACAACTGGGCAACTGAACTGAACTGAATTGGGCTGAATCTGTAAATCACTTTGGGTAGCATGGACATTTTAACAATATTATCTTCTAATCTATGAACACAGAATGTTTTCCATTTCTTTTTATATTCTTTCCTTTCTTTTACCAGTGTTTTTAGTTTTTGTGTACAAATCTTTCCCTTCTTTAGTTCTATTTGTTCCTAAGTATTTTATTATTTTTAGAGGTATTACAAGATGATTTCCTTAATTTCCTTTTCAGATAGTTCATGTTTAGTGTATAGAAATGCAACTGTCTTTTACATCTTGATGTTGAGTTGCATAATTTTATATTGAGATTTCTTACTGTGATATCTAATAATTTTTGTGTGTGGAATATTTAGGATTTTCTTTATATAACTCTATGTCATAAAGAAAGAAGGAAATTTCACTTCTTCCCTTCTGATTTGGATGCTTTTTACTTCTTTTACTTGCCTAATTGTTCTGGCTGGATTTCCAGTACTATGTTAAGCAAAAGTAGCAGAATGGGACATCCTTGCCTGGATCCTGATCTTAAAAGAAAAGTTTTTAGTTTTCTACCATTTTACATGATATTAGCTATCAGTTTTTTAATATATTCCCTTTATTATGTAGAGATAATTTCCTTTTACTTATGGTTATAAAAGAGTATTGAGTTTTGTCAAATGCTTTTTCTTTTTTTCTAATTTTATTTTATTTTTAAATTCTACATAATTGTATTAGTTTTGCCAAATATCAAAATGAATTCTTTGAGATGGCCATATGTTTTTATCATTCACTCCATTAACATGGTGTACCATATTAATTGATTTTAATATGTTATAACATCATTGAATCCTAGGGATATATCTCACTTAGTTATGATTTCTGACCATTTTAATATACTGTCAAATGCAGTTTGCTAGTATTTTGTTGCGAATTTTTCTATCTGTGTCCATCAAGGGTATTAGCCTATAGGTTTATTATAGTTGCCTTTGTCTAGCTTTGGTATGAGGGTAATGCTAGCCTAAAAGTGTTCCTTTTATTCGTTGAAGGAGATGTTTGTGTAATGTTTACTAATAAAGAATATTATTTGAAAATAAAAAGTTACTTCAGCAAAATGAGAAAAAGAAACAAAGCAGATGACATCAGCTATAAGAGGCAGCATGAGTTAATCATGACATAGCAGAAGATAGGAGATCACAAAAAAGGTATGCTGACTTTAGATTTAGATGATTCTTCTTTTGGTGGTAATGTTTGAAGAATGTCAGATTATATTTCTTTCCCTATAGACCCAATACCATAACTTAATTCTACATTGAATATTGTTCACATGGTTTTGAATTTTAAATGATGTTTAGTGTTTGTTATTTATAGTCTATAAATAAGGCATAGAAGAGATATATAAGTGCAAATTAGTACATAAATACTAGATATTAAGTTATATGAGTAATCATTATTTACTTACATATACATTAATTTGTTTATAGATAATACCTATATATAATTAAGGTTTATAATATAAAAATTGGGAGGTGAAGATTAGATGAGAAGAGATTTAGGAAAGTATAAACATTTTATCTATTTTCTAGGCTTTCCCCAAGGTTTCCCTAAGGCTATCATTTGTGTCTAGTTCTCTAGAAGCAGAGCTGCAATGAGAAATTTCATGTTAATGATTGATTAAGGGGGTGTTTAAGATAAATCAATAAGGAGATGAGGGAAGCAAGAAGAAGGAGCTGCATAAGTTTTAGGTTTAGATAAACTCTAAGTTCTCTCTAATACTCTGGGAGCTCTGGAGAATAAATGGCAATATGGCTTGCTAGGACTTGGGGTCAGGAAGCAGGATCTTTTTCATTGACTATTCAGGGTGATTGGAGGCAGAGAGTGCTCCAGTAATTCTGAAGTATTTTTAGGAAAATGTGTGTGGTAGTTAACTTAATGTCACTGTGACTGAGCCTTAGGGTGTCCATTTGGTCAAACATTCTTCTGGGTATGTCTGTGAAGGTGTTTATGGATGAGATCAATATTTGAATCAGTAGAGTAAAGCAGATTGTTCTTGCCAATGTGGGTGGGCCTGACCCAATCCGTTGGCCTGAAAGTAACAAAAAGGCTCACCCTCTCACAAGTAAGAAGGAGTTTTCTCTTATATATGACTGCCTTCCAGCAGAGATATATTGTTTTTTTCCTCCCTTTAGACTTGAAATAAAACATAAACTCTTCCTGGATCTCAAGCCTGCCAGTCTGGCCTGGAACTATACTCAGCTTTCCTGGTTCCCAGCCCTTCAGACTCAGACTGGAACTATGTCATCAGCACATTTGGGTCTTCAGCTTGCGAACTGCAGCTCTTGGGACTTTAGCCTCCATAATTGGGCAAGCCAATTCTTAACAAAAATTTTCTCTAGATATATGTAATTAGACAGATACTAGTGATTCCATTTCTCTGGAGAACCATAATACAGTGAGAGATGAATTCCATAGGATAAATGAAATCCTCCAGAAATTATCAGTCAATGTGAGACATTGACAGAAGCACCCAAGAAAGTAGTAAAAGTAACTCCAAGGGATTTTAAGAGGGCACCAACAGCATTTTCCACAAGTAGGTATCCTGTTTTTGTTAAGTGTCTGTGTCAAATAGGCTCTCCTTTATATATTCTAGGAAACCATGAATGCATGCTAAGTTGCTTCGGTCATTCTGACTCTGGGACTCCATGGGCCTATCAGATTCCTCTGTCCATGGGATTCTCCAGGCAAGAATACTGGAGTGGGTTGCCATGCCCTACTCCAGAGGATCTTCCTGATCCAGGGATCGAAACTGTGTCTCTCAAATCTCCTGATTTGGTAGGTGGATTCTTTACCACTAGTGCCACCTTGGAAGCCCTTCTAGGAAACCACCTGCATACAAATAGCATCTCCATCCAGCCTTTCTCTCCTAACCAGTATTCCAGCCAATCCTTGTGAAGTTTTGAGCACACCCTTGAACAAAAATCTTGACTCTTTCAACTTATCTGATAGTAAATACTGTTTTCTATTTGTTTATTCCTATGTTTTGCTCATAGTCTATCCTAAGATAAATTTTAAGATTTTAAATTTACTTAAGTTTTATGTAGGTTCTCTAACTTTTGCTCTCAACAAAACTATTCAAATGCCAAATTAACATTCCTTTTAAATACTTAGGTTCCCCCCAAATTCTGAAAGACACAAAAATACCATACACAGACCAAAAGCTAATCAATCTATTATTTGAAGCTAAAAAAAAAGTACTTTTTAGCAAACATTGGGGTACTTGGCTACTTAGTAGTGAGAGTGCAACAGCTCCCTTTTTGGAAATGATAGAATCAAAGTTTACAATTATAAAGCTTTAGGCTGGAAATCTCATAGAGATCCTCTTGTGCAACATACTTTCTCTTCTTAAAAGTAAACTGAAGAAGAGAATATATATATAATATATATAAAATAACTTTTTACTTTACATTTTTAACACCTTGATCAGCAATTATTTTTAGCTGAAGCTCAGTATAAAATCATTTATATACAATTCATTTTTAATGTTGAAATCTTATTGCTCATGTCTCTAAATTCAACTCAAAAATGCCTCAGATGCAATTTTCCAGTAAATGTTCTATTAAAAAGACTGTATCCTTTATAAAGAATAGATAATTATGAATTAGATAGAGATGTGAATTTTAAAATATGTTATTGTTACATGTCTTTCAAGAACATAGTAATAGTGATGGCAGTGACAACAACTATATCAACAGCGCAAGCATCTTAACATATTTAATCCCCAAACAGTCCCATGAGGTCAGAAATTTTATTACCTCTATCTTCATTATGTGAAAATGGTGGAATCTGACCACAGTTATTCTGGCTTACAAAATTGTCTTCTCAACCATCCTACTCTTCTTTAGAACAAATATACTCTGAATACCTAGCTACTATTTAAAGCATCTGAATACACATTTAAACTATTTCATACACATTTTTCTGAAGCTTATGAATACACACACACACACACACACACACATATTTGGCTGCACTAGATCTTAGCTGTGGCACATGGGATCTAGTTCCCTGACTAGGGATAGAACCAGGTCCCCTGCATTGGGAGTGTCACTGGACCCCCAGGGAAGTCCCTGAACTTATGGATATTGTTTCATTGTTTTTGTTTTGTTTGTGAACATTACAGTGGACAGTTGTTGGATGTAATTTAGTGATCAAATGGAAGATCATGTGCTTCAGCACAACTCTTGACCAGTTTTTGACTAATGCAGTTTGCAATATGAAAATGAAGAGGCTGATCCTGATCCACTCTCAAAGGGCATATTCCTGGGGTTGATTTTACAATGAATGAGGGATTGTGTAAGCTGTAATAATCATTCTTAGAAGAAAGTACAATGGCACAGAAGTCAATGGGCCTAGGTTTTAACTTCTGCTTTGTAAGTTGTCGTTTGGCTTTAGCCAAGTCACTTACCTCGTAGTGAATCATTTTTCTCTCTTTTAAAGGAAGGAGGTTCAAGTTTTGACCTAGATCAACTTGAAGGTTCCCACTAGGTTTACTCTAACATTCTGTGACCTAGACTTCATTAGTGCTGTGCTAATAATTCAAATTAGGCCCAAATGAAATATCTTAGGGCTTCCCTGGTGACTCATATGGTAAAAAATCTGCTTGTAATGCAGGAGGCCCAGGTTTGATCCTTGGGTTGGGAAAACCCTCCTGGAGAAGGGAATGACTACCAACTCCGGCATTCTTGCCTGGAGAACTCGATGAACAGAGGAGCTTGGTGGGCTACAAACCATGATTTCACAAAGAGTCAGACACAACTAAGCAACTAACACTTTCACTTTCATTAGGTTGTTTATTGTATGCAACAGATACTGTTGGATTGGAGATTCCCATTTCTAATTTCCATTTTGATATCCCCTTCTTTCTGCTGTATGCTCTTTCAGAAACCTGTGCTCTTAGGGAAAAAAGAAAAAAACAAAATATATATATATATATACACAGTGAAGAGATAGTTCTTTGAGTATTTTTAAATTATTTAACAAGCTAAATTAAAAGGATTTAATAATAAGTTAAGTGTCTAAATTTTAAAAAACAAACCTTAAATCGGTCTATCAACTATTCCCTGTCTGAACTGGGATGACAAATAAAATACATTATCATACCTTATCCATGTAGACAAGTTATGTAATGTGTCAAGAGAGAAGAATAACTTTGGCCCTGCCCTCTGGAAAAGATGCCTTTACTTGGCATTCTTCACTGTGATCCTCAAACAGTGTGCCAGAGCAATTGGAAGCAGGCTGAACAATTGAAAAACACTGCATTAGTGGGAGGTAAGGGGGATTTCTGCAACAGCTGAAGGAAAATGAACTTTTCTGCCGAGAAAAGCAGCTTAGTTACAACCCTCTGAGCTTAGACGTCAATCTATCCACAAGCAGGACAAGAGTGGGTGATATATGGAAAGGATATTTTAAAATCTGCTGGAGCTTGCCAATCTGGAGATTAGCCCAGGAAAGAGAGCTTCAGAAAAAAATCACAGTGGAAACAAGCAAATTTTATCATATTTGCACAGAATTTGAGAGTCCAAAAAACTAATTGGACAAACTCATTGCTAAGCAGATAAAGATTTCATATTAATAATCACTACAACAGAAAGCTCTTTTAAATGTTTATCTCCAGTATCTGTTGCAGAAATTAAATAAGTGTGTATGATTTTTGTGTGACATCACAACAGAAAAAGTACTTTCCTCACATGCCCTTATAAAGCTCAAACTGCTCTCTTGTAACTTGCTGAATCTTAAATTAATGTTCAAATATGGCTATGCTGTCAAATAGAAATGGTAGAAACATTTTTTTCTGAAGTCAGAAGAATTTTATTTTGAACATTCAAGAAACTTACAGAAGCCAATTTCTTTGTTCCTTTAAAATGAAAATATGTTTAACATCTTGAAGTATGAAAAATTTTTGTAACACTAAATAATATTGGGTTGGCCAAAAAGTTTGTTGGGGTTTTTCCATAAGAGGTTATAGAAAAACCTGAATGAACTTTTTGGTCAACCCAATAACAGTGCACCTTTTCTTTAATATATACAGAATCATTTTATCTGCAAAGTCAAACACCACATATTAAAAATATTAATACTCATTGACTGTGTGTGTTATTGTCTTTTGCAGACCTCAGTTGAATCATGATTTATTCCAGATGTGATATTTTTAATGAAAATGTGTCACATAGACAAGCTAACTCATTTCTAGTAATGTTGTAACAGCTTCAAAAAGAGACGATGTGGTGTTAAAGAAAGGCATATGATTCTTGATGTCAATGTCAGAGAGCTATAGTTTTAATGTGTTGAAGCAATACAAGTGATGACATGAATGATTAGATTTTACCATAGCAACTTAATTTGAAGGAAGGAGACATTCTTACTTAGAGATTAGCTAAAATTTCTTAAAGCTATAAAGAATTAGTTTGCCAAAAATTTTTCATTTGACTTATTTTTTAGTAAAAAAATGAACTTTAAGATATAATGATTAATTTTATAAGCAAGTAGTTTTGAGTTAAATAGAGTATAAGAAATCATATTTACTTTTGGAAAAATATTTAATATTTAGCTGTTAAGATGGTCATTTCAACCTTACTTTTTCATGAGTAATATAGGACATAATTTTCTTTGGGAGAAATCAGATGTTGAAGTTAGGAATATATTTGCTATAGAGAACATGTTACTTAGTTTTGGTAGTTTTAATTCAAACTGTAATTGAATAATTAGTTTTTGAATGACTATCTTTCAGCAACTAACATTCCTGAGATTATAAACTCAGTGAAGACTGGAATCCTAGCATAAGGACTTAAAAACCCCTACCATAGGGACTTAATGCAATAGGTAGTCACTCATTAAGGAATTGCTCATTTTGAATTGACTGCATGGGCCCACAGCTAGCAACTGGAAGAAAAAGAAATTCAAATCAAAGTTGCTAACTCTAGCTCTGTGTTTTAGAGACTATTTTGAATTTGCTAGTGACAGAGTGTGAAATATTTCTCAGTGAATTCAAACATCACTGTTGAATAAACTAAGTGTATAGTGAGTACCTTGACCAAATAAGTTGCTCTGTTCTTGTGACATAATTTCATGGTTTGTTATTTATGGAAATACCTTTAAGTTACAGTTTATACTGCATATCATGCTTCTAGAAAGTTCACTGTTTCAATTCTCAGTGGAAAATTATATTTTCCAGGCAAACTTTCTTTTTCCACAGTTTGTATTCCTAATACTAGTGGAAAATGCCTATTGGGTTCTAATGGAAAATTTCTGGGCCAAATGTGAGCAAACTTCAACCCTTTCCCATCTCCAACCCTGAATCATCTGTTGACCAAATGGCCAACGTTGAGTTACACTAAACATTCTCTAAGCTCTTTTCTGGTTCTGAATGTATATTAAAGTTTGTACATTTATTTCTTTTTGTCCTGAAAAAAAAATTTCATGAAATAGATATTAACATCCCAATTTAAGATGAAGAAAATGAGATGGAGAAGGAATTCAAATCTAAATCCCAACTTAAGCACTTAACCTTAGGTGATCATTCTATAGTAAAGTAAAGATGACAAAAATTGTACTTCTGCTCATAGTACTTTATGAGCATCAAGTATGATATAAAATACTATTGTAGTTAATATAACTTGTAAGATAAAAAGTAATGGATACAACACAGACTATTATTAATAGCATTCAATCTAGGTGTCAGAGTATTGCAAACTGGAGAAAAACATCCTGGGTTGATATGAAATTCTACAAATATCAGAAATATCAAAATTACTCCTGCTGCAGAATTATAGGGGCTCTTAAATGCTTGGGATATAACTTTTATGATTCTATGGTCATTTGGTTCTTTAAATGGCATAGTCTTTTCAAAATGCAACCATGAATATTATTACCACAATATAGATAGAACCCTCTGTACATTTTTAGGCCTGAGTAAGGATTCTCATTGTACCTTGAAGGTGAAGACTATCTAGGTCGTATTTTGTGCTTTATCTGAGAAAGAAGATTATACAGAATGAAGTGCTTGTAGTCCAGCATTTAAAAAAATATTTTCCTTATATATTTTGCAAAATTGATACCAAAAAAGATTCCAAAATTGAATTTCCCTGTCTTTTTGGCAGCTAAAATAAAGACATTTGACTAAGAATCCCTTAGTAAAATGTACTTCCAAAATGCTTCAGTTAGACAGGGAGAAAAGCAAGAGGAACAGACTTTTTTGGTGAATACTGGTGAATTCAGCAGAGTTTGGCATAGACACTGAGTTTGAGAAGCAGCTATGGCAGAATTGCTGAGAATAAGATCCTGTGTCCTTGCCTGTGCTGGAATCAAGCCTGTGAATTGTTTGGTGGTCTGGTGTGGGCATTATTTCTGGTGCATGGTTTCTAAATTAGTTGTTTAATCCTCCTGGAACTTTTGCTGCTGTGCTGTGCTCAGTCATGTCCAACTCTTTGTGACCCCATGGATTGTAGCCCACCAAGCTATTCCATCCATGAAATTTTCCAGGCAAGAATACTAGAGTGGGTTGCCATTTCCTACTCCAGAGGGTCTTTCGACCCAAGGATTGAACCTGTATCTCTTGTGTCTCCTGTATTGCCAGGCAGATTCTTTACCACTGCACCACCTAGGAAGCCCTTCTTTGAACTTCTGAAGACTAGCTTACATAGTTTAATATATTTCTGTTTTGATTTACCTAGTTTGTTCTCTTCTTATGACCAATAAACCTGACTAAAATAAGTATCCCACATAGCAAACTGATGTTAGAACAATAATTGTCCCTAAAGATGTTCAAAATTCATGTTTTTTACCTGGTGCTTTTAAACTGTGGTGTTGGAAAAGAGTCTTGACAGTCCCTTGGACTGCAAGGAGATAAATCCAGTCCATCCTAAAGGAAATCAGTCCTGATTATTCATTGGAAGGACTGATGCTGAAGCTGAAACTCCAATACTTTGGCCACCAGATGCAAAGAACTGACTCATTTGAAAAGACCCCGATGCTGGGAAAGACTGAAGGCAGGAAGAGAAGGGGACAACAGAGGATGAGATGGTTGAATGGCGTAACTGATTTGATGGACATGAGTTTGAGCAAGTTCCAGTAGTTGGTGAAGGACAGGGAAGCTTGGCTTGCTGCAGTCCATGGGGTTTCAAAGAGTTGGACATGACTGTGCAACTGAACTGAACTGATCTGAAAGATGTCCATTTCCTAATCCTTGGAACCTGTGAATATACAAAGTTGCATGATAAAAATGGATTTTTTGCAGGTGTGATTAAGATTACAGACCTTTGAATGGGGATCTTATCATGGATTATCCATGTGGGTCCAATCTAATCATGTAAGTCTTTAAAAGTAAAGACCTTTTCCAGGCTAGTTCCAGAGAGACAGAGATATGACAAATGTGGTAGGAGGAATTTTGAGCATGAGAATGATTCTATTCACTGTGGCTGACTTTAAAGATGGAGAAAGGGGGCTATGAAAGTACCAAGTTTATAGGCTTCCCTGGTGACTCAGAGGTAAAGAATCTGTCTGCATTGCAGGAGCCATAGGAAAAATGGATTTGATCCCTGAGTGGGGAACATTCCCTGGAGGAGGGCATGGCAACCCACTCCAGTATTCTTGCCTGGAGAATCCCATGGACAGAGGAGCATGGCAGGCTCCAGTCCATAGGGTCATAGAGAGTCAGGCATAACTGTAATAACTTAGCACACACAGCACACACATCAAGTTTATAATTATCTGTTATCTTATAGTTGGTTAAATTGCAAGTGAAGTCGCTCAGTCGTGTCCGACTCTTTGTGACCCCATGGACTGTAGCCTACCAGGCTCCTCTGTCCATGGGATTTTCCAGGCAAGAGTACTGGAGTGGGTTGCCATTTCCTTCTCCAGGTGATCTTCCTGACCCAGGGATTGAACCTGGGTCTCCCGTATTGCAGGCAGACGTTTTACCATCTGAGCCGATTATCAATCATCAAAAGTGCTGCTGGATTACAGAGCCAGTGCCCACTCCACATGGGCCACCGATACTCTTATCATTTATGTCTTGGTTCTTGTTATTAAATGCAACCAGCCTCCTGTATTTAACTGTTCTCTGCACTGGATCCTATCACACTCTGCTTCTGTCACTCATTCTTTTGTTTTCTGCCTTGAACCTTGCCACCTAGCTGTCACCTGGTTTATGATATAATCCAAGCCCAGCTTGACTATGATTTTGATTTTTCTCTTACAGACTACTTTGTTCCACTGTCTGCTCCAGTCTATCTTATACAGCTCTCACCCTGACCTCTGTGTAGAGATTCTAAGTCAGAAAGATCTTTATGCTTATATTAGGAAACAAAGTGTAGAGCAGAAATAAGCAGTATATTGTAAAAAGAATGGTATAAAGTAAAATTAAGAGAGAGCTAGCATGAAACACAGATAAGGACTGAATCATAAGATAAAGGAATTACTCAATATGAGTCATAATGGACAGTTAAACCATCAATGCTTCCACAGCTGTATATGTAAAATTTGAATCATAATAGCACTTCATACATTGCTAATAGTACTGAATAAAATAATAACTTAAAGCTCTTAGTTTAGTCTCTGGTATAGTAAATGCTTTATAAATATACCAATTTTTATTGGCATGAGGTATTTATGCTAGTATACATTGTATATACAGTTTAAGGAGAGGGAAAGTTTGGAGTACCTTCTTAAATTTTTCTCTCTAAATTGAACTGTTGTCTTTGTGAAAAGTCTTTTGATTTTGAAATATATCTGATCATCAACATTTATTTAATAAATTTAAAATTAATGGTCCAATCAGTATGAAAGCTCTTTAGGAAGGAGACTTAGCTTAAAGCAAAAATCTGTGATTTAAAGTCCCGTTTTTCACAGTATGATCTGTGAAGCATGTTTGAATGCAGAATCTCAGACCTTACCTGAGACCTACCTAGTCAGAATCTGCATTTTAAAAAGATCTCAAGGTAATTTAAGGAAAAGAGTCAGACACAATTGAGTACACACACGCACACCAAGTAATTCATGTGACCTCTCCCCAAGGTTTAGGAAGCGCTGATCTAAAGCACAAACAGCAAAATACTGGGAAAATAGCCAAATTAAAAATTTAAACTATTCTACATTATCTACAGTGAAACTATTCTTATGCCTTTTCTATTGTGTTTAACATTAAGTGAGGATAATATGCTACCTATTTCATAGAGTTAAGGTAAAAATGTAATGACCCATAACCTGATTAACTAGATAATAATGTAAAGCTCTCTGTAAGTTGCTTGACTAATATAAATGCTTGTCACATGTAAATAATGCTGATATGTTTCTTTACTAGGGCTTTCCTGGTGGCTCTAGGTTAAAAGAAAAAAAAAAAAAAACTTGCCTGGATTGCTGTAAACACGAGTTTGATCCCTGGTTTTGGAAGATCCCCTGAAGGAGGGCATGGTAATACACACCAATAGTCTTGGTATCCTTGCCCGGAGAATTCTATGGACAGAGGAGTCTGGAAGATTACAGTCCACGGGGTCAAAATTAGTGTCAGACATGACTTAGCAACTAAACAACAATGCTTCTTTACTAGCCCATTTTTTCTACACAGGCCTCCTCTCTCCCCTTGTTCAAAAATATTTATTTAAATAACATCTATGCAATAACTTGAGTACTCTGGTGCAACTAAACATTTGAAATGGCAAACACAATGGATCAGGAGTAGAATCAACCCTTTTTTGTCCCTCTTTTGGCCAGAGCATAGGAAATAGGAAAAAAAAAAGAAAAGTACCTTAAACTTATTAAAATGTCTAGAATTTATTGAGTTTTTGTGTAGATTAATTCATTGCCTATGCAAATTCTTAAACTCCAGATATTGAGGCCTATAAAAAAAGTATTTCTGTTTGTGAGAAATAAGCAATATAATAGATTTAAAATGAGAGAAGACATAGATTGAGACATCTGGATTTTTTTATCTGCTACAAGAGTATGACTATGACATACAGAAATACAGGCCTAACTTAGAAGCCAGCAAGACTTGGGTTTAAATTTTGACTATCTTTTTCTCACTCACTAGGTGACATTTGCCAAATCAGTTAACTTCTCTTAAGTTTAGTTTTCTCATCTATAAACATCCACCTCATGGAATTGTGGTTCTTGCTAAATGTAAACATCTTTTCCATGCTGTTTGGCACAGAGTAGGCTTAAAGTTACTTTTTCTGTCTTTTCAGATTTTCTGATACATAAAGAGGATAAGATACATATCAAGATTATATCTCTAAAATATTAACCCATGTGTTTTCTGTGCATTTTTCTCACTCTCTTCACTTCGTTTACTAAGGCATTTTATCCCCTCTCAACTTGTCTGTGGATAAGCAGAAACAGACTCACAAGTAAGTAAGTGATACAAAGATTCAGCCATATGCTTACAGAGCAGCCTAAGAACAGATAAGAGTAGATCTGAATATGGAAGAACATGTGGAGGTGTGAGGGGTAACTTTAATAGAAAACAATAAGGAAAAGGATACTAAACACTAAAAGAAAAAGAGAGAGAGAGAGGAGAGAGAAAGAAATAGTCTCTTTCTATTCAATGGCTAGTTATTGTTGTGTGTGCTCAGTCATGTCCGACTCTTTGTGACTTCATGGACTGTAGCCCACCAGGCTTCACTGTCCGTAGGATTTTCCAGGCAAGAATACTGAAGTGGGTTGCCATTTCCTACTCCAAGGGATCTTCTGACTAATAGACTGAACCCATGTGTTTTGCAGCTACTGCATTGGAAGGTGGATTCTTTAATACTGTGCCAGAACCAACATTTCTTCAAGGATATTTATCCAAGTCTTCACCAATCCATTACTTAAAAACAAAATTTGTCCAATAGTGCTAAACCATTGAGTATATCCTGAACATAGGTTAAAGGAGTTATATTGGTTACCGAGATAGAATGAAACGCAACCAGAGATGATTTCACTCTGTGTCGTAGCAGGACTATGCACCCTGCAAGGATAATTTCTATCTGGATCTTGACTCAAAAAGAAATCAGACTGAGCATGTATTTTCAAAAGGGTAATGACTGAGGCTACTTCTTCAAGTGAATCCCATATTTGGTTACGAAAATCTTGAACTTTCATGAACTTGAGTGAACTAAGGCTTCAGATTGTTAGGTAGTTAGAATAGGAAACAGGAGTCCAGAATGGCAGTAGCTAAAAGGCAAAGAAGGGAAAAGCCTGAGAAAATAGAACAAAGGAAGGTCTGAGGACTGGAGTGAGGACCTCAGGTAGAACAAACAGCACTCCTGACTAGCCCAATTTACATAGCGTAGGCCCAGGGAGGAGGGAAAAAACATATAAAAAGAGGAGCCAAAGGGCTTAGGGCTCTCTTCTCTCCGCATCTTTGGGTCGGCATGCCCTCACGCTTCGAGGATGTATTTTCCTGTTATTTTCTAAGTAAAAGTGAGCCGTAACACAAAGCTGTAACACTGATCTGTCTAAGAGCAATAACACGGTCTGTCCAAGACCTGAGATCTATAACACAGTCTGTCTGAGACTTATGACATGGCTGAGGGCTCTAACGTCCATTGCTTCAAATTTTTGTTGAGACTAGATAGAACTGAGGAGAATACACTTGCCTGACAAGATCATCATAGAAACACTAGAAACTTATTAACAAATTTTATGTAATTTTAAATGTGTGTATTATTTGTAGATTATTAAAAAGAACTCATATTTTTACTGATATGTGTACATAATGATTTTAGCATGTACAATTTACACTGTAAGTTTATTGTGTTGTTATATTGACATTTTAGTTTTTAGAACCTAATAAAGAGATGTCATTTTACACTGATGTTTAGTTTAGTATTTTCATATGCATATTTGTAACCAACTAGGTAAAAGCAGCCACTTTAAAGTAGCCCAAGTTATTTGATGAAAATTCTTTTAATTTTATCGGATGTATTCAATTTTATAAAATTCATTGAGCACTTCCAATATACTATGTACTCAGATGGTAAAGAATCTGCCAGCAGTGCAGGAGACCTTGCTTTGATCCCTGGGTGGGGAAGATCCCCTGGAGAAGGAAATGGCTAACCACTCCAATATTCTCACCTAAAGAATCCTATGGACAGAGGAACCTGGCATGGGGTCACACAGAGTCAGACACAACTTAGGGACTGAGCACAGGAAATACAAACTAAACAAAAGGACACAGAAAGTTTGGAAATAATGGATAAAAACATTTATAATATGAAAACATTAACCCAAAGAAAACTACATTAGCTATATCTGAAAAAGTAGATTAAAAAACAGAATGAATTGTAAGAGATACACCTCATTATAAGGAAAGGTATAACTCAATAAGAATATATAAAATTCTTAATTTTTATATACTTAATAATATAATCTCAAAATATAAAAGTCAAAAATTGACAGATTGAAAGGAAGAATAGACAAAGGCATAATCGTAGTGAGAAACTTAACTATTACTATGTTAGAAATGATAAATTTTTAACATAGTAATAGTTAGAGAAGCAAACAAAAATTTATGACTATGGACAATTGAAAAATCTTGCAATTGGAATACAGTCTAAATATCACAAAACTTCTATGGAATTTTCCAATAATGATAGAAAATTTTCTTGTTTAAAACTAAAATTTTATAGATGCAAGTCAATAAATGTTAAAAAGTGTGTCAAATTGGCATTTTAGTTCAAAATAGTAAATTTAAAAATTACTAGTGTAGATTTCTTGGAAAAAATGTAGTCAGAAAGAGAAAATATTGAAATGTGCAAATCATCACTTGAATAATACAGAATATGCAGACTAACTTGGTATTATTGGAAATCCTTTCTTAGATCATAAGGCTCAGTGAAGTGCAATTAATAAACATAAAAAATAAGAAAATAATAGGAATAAATAAAAAGATGAATAATAAGTAAGTAGGTAAACAAAAAGATGAATAAAGGTAAAAGATGTATAGCTACATATCAAATATAAGTGGCAAAATAAAATCTTTTAAAAGACATCATTTTCAATGCCTAAAATATAACAAATACTTGGGAACTGAATTAGTCAAAATCATATGTGATGGTTAATTCTGAGAACCCTGACTAATATTAATATTCCAGTTAAGAACTCTACCCAGACAGCTTTCTTGACAGATAAATGAATATATTCTTTTTATGGATTAAAAAAGTGCCCATGTTAAAGGTGTCAAATTCCCCACAAGTTTTTGTATAGACAAGTACAATCTGAGTGAAAGCTAAAATGGACATTCTTATGAAAACTGACAAGCTGATTCTAAAATGCATAGAGAGATTTCATGGGCCAATATTAGACAAGACATTCTTAATGAACAATAACACTGTTGGAGGACTTTCAGCAAGTCTTTTTACAAAGCTACAGTAAATAAAGAACAGTGGTATTAAAGCAAAGTTAGATATAAATCAATGAAATACAGAGCCCACGTATTCATGGACACTTTGACTTATGAGGTTACTGAAGAGTAGTTACTGAAAGAAAGATGATATTTCTGATAAGTCTATTGAATATCAATTTGACTTTTAAAACAGTGAGAAAAATTGATTTCTGTAACACATCCTGCCCCCAAATCAATCCCAGGATGATTTTAACATCAAAATGTGACATGTAATAAGTATAGCCAGAAGATGATGAAGTAAAATATCTTCACAGTATTGAGACAGCAATATTATTAAATATTGTCTAACTATTAAATATTATATTTTAAAGAGTGTTAATTATAAAGGCAAAGAATGATAAATTTGACTACATTAAATCAAGAACATCTGTTCAGAATATTCTTAATCTCTATTAACAGATTCAGTATAAAACAAAATATGAGAAGATATTTTCAAGACATGTAATTTACTCTGAGCAAGAAATAGGAAGAAATACTTTATTAATGATAATATCAAAATATCCTACAAAATTATCTAAAAGGTGCATAGTTCACTAATATCAGGGACATACAGGAAAGTATTTCATAAGATACAATTCTTAATCAATCAGAATGGATAAAATTAAAATGTGCTTAGTCACTCAGTCATGTCTGACTCTTTGTGCCCCAAAGAACTGTAGCCCTCCAGGCTCCTCTGTCCATGAGATTGCCCAGGCAAGAATACTGGAGTGGGTTGCTATTCCCTTCAAGTATTTGAGAGGATATGGAGCACGAGAAGCAACTAAATTCACTAAAAAGGAGGTAAATTAATACAAATATTTGGAAAACAATTTAACAGTTTTTACTAATGTTATAGATCTGCATAACTTATGATTCAATGATTTCACTTCTGGGTATATTGAAAGAGAAAGGAATGTACGGAAAGACCATGTGGAAATGTTCATAGCAGTCCTCGTACAACAAAATCCATGCAGCAAAGAAAATGAATAAACTATAGCTACAAAAAGCACCAGATATCAGAAGAGTGGTTACTTTTGCAGAGGAGGGAAGTGTTAAACGTGGAAAAGATATATAAAGGGTCTCTCAGGTTGATGTCTTTCTTAACCCGGATGCTGTTATATGGCTGTTTTCTATGATAAATTTGTGCACTTTTCTATGTTTGTATTATACTTCATAATACAAACATTTAGAAATCCTAATTGTTAATGTAATGAAAATCCTTTTTAAAATACATATTCCAGTTGCAAAGATTAAGAGAAGTCTATTAATAGAAAGTGGTCTCCTCTGTTTCACTTAGCTAGGTGTTTTGCTTGTTTGTGTATATAGAAACCCATGGTTCAGATTTCATTTATGTCCTTATGTGCTTGTGCCATTGAGAAAGGACTAATCTACCCATCTGGCAGAACTTTAACTCTTTCAGGCCAGTAGAAGTTATTTGGAAAATTACCTCTTTGAGGTGAATTAAATCTACCAAATAGGTTTGCATAATCTTACATGCCAAATGTAAGCAATAAAGCTGCTCTTACATTTAGAATTAAACAATGGAAGCTGACTTGTTTGAAAAATTGTTTCATTTGCCAAAAAAGGAAAACAGTGCCATTTTAAAATTCCAAACACAGTGATGATCACTGTGTTTCAAAGAAACTGTGTAGGGACCTGGAGTGAATCCCACCCCATCTTTTCTGTGAACTCCTCATCATAGATGACAACCACACTTACACAACTATATAAATATTATACTGAAAACAAGTACCTCAGAAAAACATAGAACCTGTTCTTTTGGTCAGGAATTGGATGCTGTATCAAGACGTATGAAACTTTTGTGTGTTTATTGTTTATTGCCAGTTAAATTAACAGCTTGTATCTAATGCTATGATTTTTTTACAGATTCCTTCTGATATATTTTTACTGTTCAACAGAGAATTAAGCAGTGATCTAGCTGGGTAGCTGGCAAAAACTAAGATCATAGCATTTGGTTCCATCACTTCCTGGCAAATAGATGAGGGAAAAATGGAAACAGTGACATATTTTATTTTCTTGGAGTCCAAAACCACTGTGAATGGTAACTGCAACCACAAAATTAAAAGACACTTTTTCTTGGAAGAAAAGCTATGATAAACTTAAACAGTATATTAAAAAGCAGAGACATCACTTCACTGACAAGATCCATATAGTCAAAGCTGTGGTAATGTACAGATGTGAGAGTCAGACCATAACGAAGTCTGAGTGTCGAAGTACTGATGTTTTCAAACTGTGGTGCTGGAGAAGACTCCTGAGAGTCACTTGGACAGCAAGGAGAAACCAGTCAATCCTAAGGGAAATCAACCCTGCTGCTGCTGCTAAGTCACTTCAGTTGTGTCCGACTCTCTGTGTGATCCCATGGACAGAGGCCCACCAGGCTCCCCCGTCCCTGGGATTCTCCAGGCAAGAACACTGGAGTGGGTTGCCATTTCCTTCTCCAATGTCTGAAAGTGAAAAAGTGAAAGTGAAGTCGCTCAGTCGTGTCCGACTCTTAGTGACCCCATGGACTGCAGGCTACCAAGCTCCTCTACCCATGGGATTTTCCAGGCAAGAGTACTGGAGTGGGGTGCCATTGCCTTCTCCGAATCAACCCTGAATAATCGTTAAAAGGACTGTTACTGAAGTTGAAGCTCCAACACTTTGACCACCTGGTGTGATAAACCAGCTTATTGGAAAAGACCCTGATCCTGGGAAAGACTAAAGGCAGAAGGAAAAGAGGGTGGTAGAGGATGAGATGGTTAGATAGCTCACTGACTCAATGGACATGAATCTAAGTGAACTCTGGGAGATAGTGAAGGACAGGGAAGCCTGGCATGCTGCATTCCATGGGGTTGCAAAAAGTTGGACAGAATTGAAGAACAACATCAAGGGTGGTTCATCAATTTTAAGAAATATACAAAACAAAACTGATACTAATTAATGACACATTTGTCTTTATACTAAAAGCTCTCCATTTACATACCTGCAATCATATACTAATATGTCATTTTAAAAAGTTTTTTTTTTTTTTTTTTTTTG
>NW_011494721.1:3140525-3163799 GCF_000754665.1 Bison bison bison
TTTGCCAGTCCAGGTTCGATGCACGATGCTGGATGCTTGGGGCTGGTGCACTGGGACGGCCCAGAGGGATGGTATGGGGAGGGAGGAGGGAGGAGGGTTCGGGATGGGGAACACATGTATACCTGTGGCGGATTCATTTTGATATTTGGCAAAACTAATACAATTATGTAAAGTTTAAAAATAAAATAAAATTAAGAAAAAAATTGTTTTTTTTTTTTTTTAATTTACTTGGCTGTGTTGGGTCTTAGCTGCAGCACTACCAGATCTCCAATCTTCCTTGTAGTGTGCAAGATCCAGTCTCTGATCAGGAAATGAACCTGGACCCCTGCATTAGGAATATGGAGTCTTAACCATTGGACTACCAGGGAAATCCCCTAATACGCCTTTATATATGCATCTATTTCCAGTTTTTTTTTTTAATTTAAATTTATTTATTTTAATTAGAGGCTAATTACTTTACAATATTGTATTGGTTTTGCCATACATCAACAAGAGTTGAGTCAGATACTCTATTAACAAACAATATAGGAGTTGATTTTCTTAGTTTTGTTTTTGTTGTTATTATTTTATTATGGTAAAAAATAACATAACATTTGCTGTCTTATTAAGTGTACAGTACAGCAGTGTTAACTATATGCACATGGCTGTGCAACAAATTTCTAGAACTTTTTCATCTTGCAGAATTAAAACCCTGTGTCCTTTAAACAACCCCACTTTCTGGCAACTCTCTGCTTTTAAGAGTTCAACTACTTTAGATACCTCATATATGTAGAATCATGCAGTTTTGTCTTGGGACTGACATTTCACTTAGCAGAATATCTTCAAGTTTCATCTATATTGTAACATATGACAAAATTTCCTTTTTTTCCTTCTTTTTTAAGATTAAATCGTATTTTATTGTATGTATGTATTACATTCTCTTTATCCATTAATCCACTGATGGATATTTAGTTTGCATCCACATCTTGTCTAGTGTGAATAACACTGCATTGAACATGGGAGTAAAATATTTATTTGTTGAAAGGAGCTTTCCCTTCCTATGTGTGTTCATTGAGATAAGTTGGGAATTTGTTTTTCACCTCAGTAAAGGAATTTTCAGTGGAGAAATGTATGGGATAAACCATTAAAAAGATCACTGGAAATAGTCCTTTAGGGAGTTTGTTTTGATGTAAGAAAAGAGGATATGACAATGGTTACAGAATGATATGGAGCTGAGTTAACATAGTAAAGAATTTATTTTATTTATAACTTTAATATAAGACCTGCTGCTAAGTCGCTTCAGTCGTGTCCGACTCTGTGCGACCCCAGAGATGGCAGCCCACCAGGCTTCCCCATCCCTGGGATTCTCCAGGCAAGAACACTGGAGTGGGTTGCCATTTCCTTCTCCAATACATGAAAGTGAAAAGTAAAAGTGAAGTCGCCCAGTCATTCCCGACTCTTCTCGACCCCATGGACTGCAGCCCACCAGGCTCCTCTGTCCATGGATTTTCCAGGCAAGAGTACTGGAGTGGGGTGCTATTGCCTTCTCCGAATATAAGAACAGAGATTATCAAAAAGGAGAGTGTAAAATTGAAGAATTAGTATTTTATAGAAGATGAAAGAGTAGATAATTTAAGACCAAGTTTGGAATGTAGGTTTGGACTAAAAGAACAATTTCCCTTCAAAAATTTAGGCAAAAAAGTACAGTTGTGTACAGAAGTATATGTTTATAAGTAAAAGATTTCATGTTGAGAGTCACTTATATTCTTTGTGAAACAGAAATTATCTGTGTAAAATAAGGGTGACAGGCTGTTGAGGAACACGAGAAAAAGGAAGTAAATTTTCACTGAACAGAATTGTAGAGGGGGAAGTTAAGGCAGGGTTAAAAATGTTCCAAGCAATTGTTTTGACCCCATTGAAATTAGAGAGTATTGAGTTCAGCTAGGCAAAGTAGGAAATTATGAGAGTTAAGAATAGAATCCTGAAAAAGAGGATGAATATTAAATAGACTGGCTAAGAAAATTAAAACCTTCCAAAACAACTGGGAATGGTGGGTAAAAGAAAGCTTTGAGGAATACCAGGAGTGGGAAGGAGAGACTTTCAAAAATGAAAGATCAAAACCTGTGCCAAAAGAAGCAGAACAGTCAAAAATGATAGTCATGAATATAGTCATTGTCTTTATCAACAAGCTACTTAGAAAGCCAACTTTCAAATAATGTAATGGGAACAGTGTTTGAGGAGATTCATTTATTCAACGATTATTTATTGAGTTCCTACTCTGAGTCAGGCTCTGTTCTAAGCATGAGCATATAAGAGAGAACAGGAGAAAATAGAATCTCCATCCTAAAATGGGAAGTTTTTTTTTTTTTTTTAAGGAAATAAATATATAAAGGTTTAGACAGTGAGAAATGCTGTGGAAAAAATTGAAGCAGGGGAAATGAAATGTCCAAAGAAGGAGGGGTACTATTTTATGTAGGGTAGTTAGGGAAACATCTAACTAAGGTAGCATTTGAGCAATGAGCCAAAGGAAGTATAGAAACAAGCCATATAGATATATGATTAAAGAATATTATAGGATAAAGTGAAGTCGCTCAGTCATGTCCTGCTCTTTGAGACCCCATGGACTATAGCCTTCAGGCTCCTCTGTCCATGGGATTCTCCAGGCAAGAATACTGGAGTGGGGTGCCATTTCCTTCTCCAATTACAGGATAAGGAAATAGCAAATGCAAGGGTCTGGTGTTGTGTGCATGTGTGGAATGTTTCAACATCAGTAAGGAGACCAGTGTGGGTAGGGGGAGAATCGTAGGAGAAAAATAGTAGAGAAACAGTAGAATTCTGGGAAGTATTTCAGGTCTTTTCAAGTTATTTAGTTTTTATTCTGATAAACATGGGTTGCCATTAGGGGGGTTTAAAGTAGGGGGAAAATATGACATAAGTTAATAGGATTATTTTGGCTCTTGGCTGAGAATTGCTTGTAAATGAGTTGAGAGCAAATAAAAGTGAGCCCAGTTAGAGGTTATTATAATAATGGAGTTAGAAATAGTGCTTTGAACCAAGGTTAGCTGTAGTAAGGAAGTAACTGGAATTGTTTTACATAGTAAAACATAGTACTGAAAATAGCACAGGATTCATTCACTGGTGATTTGAATGAAGGTTAAGAAAGAAATACTTCAAGGATAATTCCAAGTATGTAGTTGAAAGGAATTCATTATTTTTAAATAATTAATAACTATTTAAATAATGGGAAGAAGACAATGGAAGGTACAACTTGGTCAGGAGTTGTCCAGGGCAAAGGTAGAGGTGAATTAGGTGTTCCATTTTAGACATGCTATGTTTAAACATCCAAGTAGTGATATTGAAACCAAATTATATATGAGTCTAGAGTTCAGGTAAGAGAGTAGGTTGGAAATATAAATTTGGGAGCTATCATCATATAGATATCATGAGTCTGAAGCAGATCATCTAGAAAATTAGTTAGAAGGTGAAAGAAAAGTGACTGAAGGACTGACGCTTGGGCCACTTCAATATTTAGAAGTCAGGCAGTTGACACAGGGAACAAACAAGCAGACAGAAGATACGGTCAGAAAGTTGGGGGGAAAGCCATGATTTCCCGGGCCTTTTTTATTAGCATACAATTTTTTTAATGTTTCCTTATTAAAAATTCACACTGATGTCACATTTTTCTCCAGGTTTCGCCACATTTTTTCCTACCAAGAGATATTTCTTTAAACTATGAGTAGTCTCTTCTCATTAGCTCCAATTTCTCTCTTATAATTCTCTCTTTAAAACACTCCAGTCAGATATTTTTTCCCAAAAATACATTACAAATGCTCTTTTAAGGTCACGGATGACATCCTCTTTCCTGAAAGCAGTGGTTAATTCTCAACTCTCATTAACTGGGCCCATCAACAACATTTGGTACAATTATATGCCATCTCTGTTTTGAAATGTTGGCTTCATTTGACCCCCTGTCCATCCACCCTGTGTAACTCATGACTAAACCGTCACTGGGTTTCTAGGACATCACTGTGTCCTCATTTTCCTTCTGCCTCTCTGATTACTCCTTTTGAGTCTCATTTGTTGACTTCTCTTCATTTTCTATGCACATATTTTTCAGGACTTAGGCCTTGGAATCCTTTATAATATCTTAATCATCCAATTTCACAAGATTGTCTGCTAATGGCTCTAAATTCAAGACATTTTCTTTGAACTATAGACTTCTATATAGAACTGCCTAATCAATATCTACAATTAAATGTCTAATAGGCATCTTAGCATAGTGGACTCAAAACTTATCTCATAGCATTTGTCCCAAAGAGATCTACTCTCAGTTTTCACATCTCAATAAATGACAACTCCATTACTCTGGTACTTAAACATAAACCCATACATCATACTTTACTCCTTTTTCTCACGGTCTATACTTGATACATCAACTTTGCCTTTAAAATATCTTGAAATTATACTATTCTGCTCAATATCCTCCATTGGCCTCTCTTCCCATTCTAAATAGAAATTAAAACCCTTGTATAATCTACCAAACTCAAGATCTGGCTTCCTGTTGTATCTCAGATGTTTTCTCCTGGCTCTTATTTACTTGACCTCAGTTCCATTGACCATGCCATTCCTCAAACATCAGGCATACTCTTGAAGTTAGGAAGCTTGCACTTGCTGCTGCCTCTTCTGGAAAGTTCTTTCCTCAGATATCTTTCTACATGATGTAGTTTCTATCTTTTTTCAGATCTTTATTGAAATTTAGTTTTTTTTTTTTTTCCAGTGAGAACTACCTTGGCTACCTTATCTAAAATTGTCTGCATTATTCTTCTCTTTAGTAAACAATACATCAATATTTTACTTAAAAAGCTATTGTTTATTATTTTTAATAATAAATAATAAAGTTATCATATGATCCAACAAACCCACCCCTGGGCATATACCCAAAGAAAAACATAAACTGAAAGGATATTTGCACCCCAGTGTTCTTTGCACCACTGTTTACATTAGCCAAGACATGGAAGCAACCCAAATGTCCATTGACAGAGGAATGGATAAAGAAGATGGAATACTACTCATTAATTAAAAAAGAATGAAATAATGCCATTTGTGCATATAGGTGCACCTAGAAATTATTATACTAAGTGAAGTAAGTCAGGAAGAGAAAGACAAATACCATATGATATCACTTATATTTGGAATCTAAAATATGACCACAAATGAACTTATACACAAAATAGAAACAGACACATAAACTTAGAAAACAAACTTGTGGTTACCAAAGGGGAAAGGTTGGGGGAAGAATAAATTAGGTATTTGGGTTAGCAAATACAAACTTCTATATATAAAAATAGATAAATAAAAAGGTCTTAGTGTATAGCACAGGGAACTGTATTAAATATTCTTTAATAAATCAGATGGAAAGAATATGAAAACATATGTATATATATTAAAACTGAATCATATTACTATACACCAGAAACTAACATTGTGTTTCAACTGTACTTTGATTTAAAAAATTCGATAGCAATGCTCAGGTCATTTGTTCTCATCGATTAAAATTTTAAAGTAAGAATAAAAATCTCTTTAAGGTTGCTATTTCTTCTTCCTAATACTTCATCTATGCCATATCTAGCTCAAATAAATTTTCAAATTATACTTATCCCTTACCTCTGATGACTTTTTGGTTGCCAAAAGAACTTCTATTCACATCTTTGTCCTCTATACTTAAATCTCCTAGCAGCATTTAGCATAGTTGAATCTTCCTTCCTTCTGGAAACATTCTCTTCTCTTGCGTTTTTGGATAAAACATTGGTACCTCCTAGCTCAGATTTTGCTCCCTATACCAGTCTGTCTTCTGTATATCTGATTGCCAGAAGTTCACGTGTCTGAACTTCACCTTCAAAGAGGGGTAGGAAGTAGACTTTCAGACATTTTTAAGTAGAGGGGACTCATGATTGACAAATTTTTAAAAGTATATAGAAATATGTTTAAGGGTTATGGAGGCTAAAATATAATAAGTTCACTACATCTCTCCAGACAGAATTCATTACAAAAGACTTCCTGCCTTACCTTAAAAATCTATCTTGTGTCCATCTGTGTTGTTAGCTGTATACATGACCTCAGTTCACTGCTAAGTCGCTTCAGTTGTGTCCGACTCTGTGCGACCCCATAGACGTCAGCCCACCAGGCTCCCCTGTCCCTGGGATTCTCCAGGCAAGAACACTGGAGTGGGTTGCCATTTCCTTCTCCAATGCATGAAAGTGAAAAGGGAAAGTGAAGTCGCTCAGTGGTGTCTGACTCTTAGCGACCCCATGGACTGCAGACTACCAGGCTCCTCCGTCCATGGGATTTTCCAGGCAAGAGTACTGGAGTGGGGTGCCATTGCCTTCTCCAGACCTCAGTTCAAGTTGCCACCAATTCTTTTCTGGAACACTGAAATCAGTACCTTTTCTTCCATGGCCACATTTCCCTCTATTTAGCACATTTTCCACAAGTAGCTTAAAATGGTCTTTAAAAATATATATATTGATATGCAACCACTTAGAAGTTGGAAAACTTAAAAGACTCAGTTCACTAAGTCCAAATCTTTCCCATGGCCTACAAGATTATATATGATCTGGTCCTTTAAATTCACGTGTCTCCAGGACATCCCATAATTTTCCTAATTGTCAAGGGTCTCCCTATCCTTGAATCTTTTCCATTATTCTTCCCTTTGCTTGCAATATTCTGCTCCCAACAATGTGCCTGTTTCTATGAGAATATAAGGCTACTTCCTTTTTACTATTCAATTATCATCTCAGAAGTACTTCCACAAATAAACTTTTCCTGACTAGTTAAAATAATTAGCCACTCATTCTATCAGCCATTTTATTTTATCACTGTTTTATTATTTTTTCTTTATGACACATATTGTCTGTTTCTGATTTTTCTATTCCCCCCTCTCTGTAATGAAAGCTATAGGTATTGCTACCGTTTCACTAGAGTATAAGTACAGCACATAATAGAAACTCAATAAATTAGGTAATTTTCCATTTCAGCTCTATTTAATTGAAGAATGGAATAAGAACTCATTTTTTGAAATATGGGTATAAGCAGAAGCCTCCAACATGACCCACAATGATTTCAATGTCCTAATATCTGTATCTGTGTATTTCTTTCCTCTTGAGTGTGGCTGATTAATTGACTTGCTTCTAATGAACAGAATAAGGCAGAAGTGTTCGTTTGTCACTTCTGAGGTTAGTTTACCAAACGACTGTTGGGGTGCCCTCTATTGCACTCTCGTTCACTTACTCTGAGGGAATCCAGATGCCATGTTGTGAAGTGCTCATATGGCAAAAATAACTGATTATTTCAGTCAAGAGCCAGTGAGGACCTGAAGTTGCCAACAGCCACATAAATGAGTTTGGAAGGAATCTTTCCCCAGTCGAGTTTTGAAATGACTGCAGCCCCAGAGTGCAGTTTTTGAGAGATGCTAAGCCAGAACCACTGAGCTAAGCACTACACAAATTCCTGACCTTAAAGAACTGTGAGATAATAAATATGTTTTATTTTAAACAATGAAATTTGGGGAACTCTGCTACACAACTATAGTTAACAAATACTATGGGAAGAATCTTCAGTATTATGGATATTCAATATTATAGATTTGGATTGGGAGAGATCTTCTATACTCAGAAACCAGAATAAAAGGTAGAAATTTGAAACTCATAATTCAGAGAGTCACAGGATAGAAAATGGCTGAGGAAACACTGTATTTATTTTAATTACTTTTGAATTTTTCCTTATTTCCACCATTTTTCAGATTCTAAGGCATTTTAAAAATGCTTCTCAGATTCTCTTTCTCCAGCTGTAAGTGTGGTGGAGGGACAAAGACACTGGAAATGGAGCATCAATCTAGAGAAACAAGAAATATTGATTAGATTTGTCAGTATATAATAATGCACCAGCTGGGAGCTTGTTATAAATGCAGACTCTCAGGTTAGAACCCAAACCTACAGAATCTTTTTTTTTTCTTCCCAATTTAACACATCCCAGGATGGTCTTTATAACCAGTATAGCTTGAGAAGTGATGTTCTATGTACTAGTGAGGTTGGAATATTTCATCTACAAAACTGATATTATACTTAAACACAACCTAAGAAGAAAGAACATCTTGTATAATATAGTTTGCTTGTATTACAGTTGGGTTTACAGTATCTAATTCTAATTCACAAAGAGATATTATCATAAGACCTGGAGTAATTACAGTTGTTAAATTACAATCAGAATTGCCAAGACATTTCAACTGGACTTCAAATGTTCATATAAACTTCATTGTTTAGGAAAATGAAGTTTGATTACCCTTTGCCAAGATTACTGTTTGAAAGTCAACTTTCTGAAAGTATTGATATGTGTATATTTCAAGAGCATTAAATTAAGAAAATGAAAAGTATATGACTTATCAGTTCATTGTGCTAGGAAGGTTTAAAGAGTAAATTAGATTTTGTAAAACTTGTTGAATCTACTGAATATATATTCAACATATCTTTAAGATACTTCAAATGCTTGAAGAGAAAAAGAAATCATTTTAATGTTCTGTCTTCAAAATGTAATTTTGTTCTTTAGCTGATTCAGCAGAGTAGAAATAATTTTGACATTTGTAGTTTCTAGATGTGATTTAATATAAGAATAAAAGTCCTTTAGGGAAATTTGTGTTTGTGGATTTAAAAGTTCATGTTGAACAGTTTGAAAGGAAGAAGACTACTTTTACAACTCAGAAAAAAGCAAACATTTGAAATTGAACTGAAAGATTGAATCACCAGAATGGGAAACTGCTACTCACATAATATAGACTTACCTGTGATTTTACACTTAAGCACAGAAATAACACTACATCATATAACCCAAGAAACTCCCATGTCCAAGGTCAATGTTGGTAAGAACTGGGTGATTCGTAGGGTAACAGGAGTGGTAATCGGGCTGATAGGATTTTGAAATTTTCTCTTCTTTTTGGCAATTCTTAAAGGGGCAACTCTTACAAATGTCAAATATTTGTTTAAATTTAAATTAAAAATAAAAGTTTAGTCTCTATTAGCAAGTATGCAGTTTATCTTGATTTTTAATTGTATAACCTTTAACTTTTAATTGTGAAATGTATAAGTTGGTTTCCTGTACTGTGTCACATATTAACTAAGTAACATTCACTGTAGACAGTGTAGATGTATTCAATTGAGGATTACATTATAATTGATGCTGTATGTTAAATATTTTGCCTCAATTTCTCTGTGTGACTAGTGACCAGAAAGTTTATTCTTAAGGATATAAATTTAAGACAATAATTTACTAGTGTAAAAATCTTAAGATGAACATGGTAGGGCAAATGTGACTATCAGTGTGGTCAATATGAATTAATTACTGTAAATTAACTGTTTAGAAAATATTTTGAGTAAAACCATTTTAAAATGTTATAGAAGAAGAAATAATTTTAATAACTCTTATCATGTACTTAAAAACACTTAAAACTTTTTCAATGATGGTTATTACAATTTTATATACTTTCAGCATTTAGGGCATATTTAAAGTTAACAATATAATAATTTATCATGAAATGCAATAATAGCATTAAGTTGTTATAGGATTAAAAGTGTAATTTAATGTAATACACATATTATTTTTCATAGCTGATACTTTGCTTATAATAATATTTGCATTTAACGCATCTTTGACATTTCTGTGGACACAGTTCTGTCATCACTGTAGAAGAATTTTGTGTAGATCCGTGTTAAATTCACTACATGGGAATATAATGTTGCTTAGAAAGATTAATGCAGCACTTTGAGCCATTGAGAGATACTGTAATATTACTAAGACAAAATATTTTGAGAGATGAGAGGTCTACATAAAGTAAAACTGTGTCTGCGATGGATGGTCGGAAGGCATCACTGACTCAATGGACATGAGTTTGAGCAAACTCCAGGAGGTGGTGATGGACAGGGAGGCCTGGTGTGTTGCAGTCCATGGGGTTGCAAAGAATTGTTCACAACTGAGTGACTGAACTGAACTGAACTGACAGGATGAAGTATTGTACTTTCAGGAATTGCTGCATAAACTTTAGTTGAAAAGGAATTTCCCTGTGGTTAATTATTATATTGTGTGAGTCTTGGGGCTTTTGCATTTTCATTGGAATAATCTGTCTTTGGCCATGTCACAATAGAATGTGATGATACTCTATAGCAAGAGACATAGAGTATTTGCTGGGCCTACTTTTCTACACTGAGGGGCGCATCAAGTATTGAATCATACTCTCAGGGTTTCTTAGTGTTTAAAAATTAATTTTAAGAAAGCAGCATTTCTTTTTTATGTATCATCTGTGTGTGAAAATGTGCATCCTGTTTGAATGCCATTGATTTTGAAGGTTAGTCAATTTTTTCTAAGATTTCAGTTCAATTCAGTTCACTTCAGGTCAGTTGGTCAGTCATGTCCAACTCTTTGCAACCCCATGGACTAGAGCATGCCAGGCTTCGCTGTCCATCACCAACTCTAGAGTCTACCCAAACTCATGTCCATTGAGTCAATGATGCTATCCAATCATCTCATCCTCTGTCATCCCCTTCTCCTCCTGCCTTCAATATTTCCCAGCATCAGGGTCTTTTCAAATGAGTCAGCTCTTCGCATCAGGTGGCCAAAGTACTGGAGTTTCATCTTCAACATCAGTCCTTCCAGTGAACACCCAGGACTGATCTCCTTCAGAATGGACTGGTTGGATCTCCTTGCAGTCCAAGGGATTCTCAAGAGTCTTCTCCAACACCACAGTTCAAAAGCATCAATTCTTCAGTGCTCAGCTTTCTTTACAGTCCAACTCTCACATCCATACATGACTACTGGAAAAACCATAGCCTTGACTAGACAGACCTTTGTTGGCAAAGTAATGTCTCTGCTTTTTAATATGCTGTCTAGGTTGGTCATAACTTTCCTTCCAAGGAGTAAGTGTCTTTTAATTTCATGGCTGCAATCACCATCTGCGGTGACTTTGGAGCCCCCAAAATAAAGTCTGCCACTGTTTCCACTGTTTCCCTATCTATTTGTCATGAAGTGATGGGACCAGATGCCGTGATCTTAGTTTTCTGAATGTTGAGCTTTAAGCCAACTTCTCAACTCTCCTCTTTCACTTTCATCAAGGGGCCCTTTAGTTCTTCGCTTTCTGCCATAAGGGTGGTGTCATCTGCATATCTGAGGTTATTGATATTTCTCCCAGCAATCTTGATTCCAGCTGTGCTTCTTCCAGCCTAGTGTTTCTCATGATGTACTCTACCTATAAGTTCAATAAACATGGTGACAATATATAGCCTTGACATACTCCTTTTCCTTTTTGGAACCAGCCTGTTGTTCCATGCCTAGTTCTAACTGTTGCTTCCTGACTCCTGTCTTGCATACAAATTTCTCAAGAGGCAGGTCAG
This sequence comes from Bison bison bison, assembly GCF_000754665.1. Lineage (NCBI taxonomy): Eukaryota > Metazoa > Chordata > Mammalia > Artiodactyla > Bovidae > Bison > Bison bison. The sequence goes on from NW_011494721.1 coordinate 3,151,937, forward strand.
GTGGTCTGGTGTTTCCATCTCTTTCATAATTTTCCACAGGTTATTGCGATCTGCACAGTCAAAGGCTTTGGCATGGTCAATAAAGCAGAAATATATGCTCTTCTGGAACTCTCTTGCTTTTTTGATGATCCAGTGAATGTTGGCAATTTGATCTCTGGTTCCTCTGCCTTTTCTAAAACCAGCTTGAACATCTGGAAGTTCATGGTTCATGTATTGTTGAAGCCTGGCTTGGAGAATTTTGAGCATTACTTTACTAGCGTGTGAGGTGAGTGCAATTGTGTGGTAGTTTGAGCATTCTTTGGCATTGCCTTTCTTTGGGGTTGGAATGAAAACTTACCTTTTCCAGTCTTCCTATAAATCTGCTTTCACTGAATCCAGAATGTTTAATAGAAAATATTTTGTTCTAGGATTTTATGGCTTTGGATTGAACCACGAAGTATTGGATATATTTCATACAAAAGCACTATGGAATGCAACTCAGTACAAGCAAGTCATTCACAGGTAATACATCAATACTCAATGGTGGTCAGAATTTGCTACTGACTACAATTTTGCCTCATAGAATAATGAAGACCTCCATCAGGTTCTGCAGAGCTCCTTTACTTTCCTGAAATGTAACAAATAACAATTAATTATATAGTTACTCCTGTGCTCAGATTTTTTCTTTAATTAAACAGTTGTTACTTTTCAAAATCTCAGGGACAATAAGCAATAGATACAGGGTATCAGTTTTCAAAAGTCCATTATACAAATTTCATCCTTAATTTCATTCCAACAAACACACACACACAGTTTAGAATTATCCTGTGTTGGCAAATTTGCTAGATTAATAATACCCTAGTAAATTAATAATCTAATAGTTTAATCTATTAGAAACAACTTTATTCTTTTCTTTTTTGATAGAATGTTTTCAGGAATCTGTCATGGTTACAGATCATTTTACTGGGTATAGGGAGACCTGTGGAGGTGATCATTTCTCATTAATGTGAGGTCTGAAAATAGTGCTTATCTGGAAGGCAAATTCCAACCTGCCACATCAGTTCTTGATACAAAATCTCAAGGACAGAATAAGATGGCAGAGGAGTAGGTGAACATGGAGTACATCTCTCACCATGGGTACATCAGGAATACACCTTCAGACACAGACATGCATGCAGAACACCAGCTGAGAGTGGGCAGGAGTACCTGATCAGTGGAAAAGAATATATAGAACCATGCAAAACTCCATAGATGAAGGAACTAGGGGAAAAACGGGAGTGTTAGGAGGACTGGATCTGTCCTCTGTGGGTGGGGCAAGAACTGAAGCAGGGGTCGGATCCCCACAGTGGGGCTACTGTCTGAGTCACAGGAGAAACATTTAAGGCTGACAGTGAAACATCTGATCTGTGGCAGCCTAAATGGGATGAGAAAAAGATGATTCTTGCCTCAGCCATACATACCCAGGAGAGGGATGCAGGTCCCCCGGAAGGCACAGCAGCTGGGAGCTGGTGTTTAGGGATTGTGAAGCAGTCCCAGAGTGAGAGCTGCTGTTGACTGTGGAGAGACAGATCAAGGAGATGTGAAGGAGAAGATTGTGGTGGGACATGCCTGTGGCAGAAAGCTGGACAGCCATGGAAGCAAGGTGATACTGCTGACTCATGCATAGTGGGTGCAGCCATCACCATAGCCTGTCTTTTCCCACCCACCAGCAACTGAACAATAGAGAGTCTTGCCCATGTCCCATCAAATGCCTGATGAACTGAACTACGGAGTAGGACCCCTCCCAGGGTACCCCTTTAAGTGCCTGACATGCCCATCTACAGAGTAGGATCCCAGACAGGGAGGTCCCTCTATGTGCCTGGCGCACCAAACAACAGAGAAGGGCCTCATGCACGGGAGACCTCTATGTGCCTGAATGGGAAGAGCTGTGGAGAAAGACTGGCCAAAAACTTCTGATCACCAGATACAAGGGGCTCAAAACAAGACTCCAATATGGCCATAAGTCTTACAGCAGAGGCAGTTCGTGTCCGTGCACACTTGGCACCACCAGGGTCCCTAAAAGCCAAGAAGCTGTACCACCTTCATGCTCAACTCTCACTGGGCAGAGCTGACACAGGCAAAAAAAAAAAAGTCTTGTGTCTCCTTATCTTTGAAAAAGGAGGCAAGAATATACAATGGAGAAAAGACAATCTCTTTAACAAGTGGTGCTGGGAAAACTTTAACCATTTGTAAAAGAATGAACCTAGAACACTTTCTAACACCATACCCAAAAATGAACTCAAAATAGATTAAAGATCTAAATGTAAGACCAGAAACAATGAAGATCCTAGAGGAAAACATAGGTAAAACACTCTCAGACATAAATCGCAGGATCCTCTATGACCCACCTCCCAGAGTAATGGAAATAAAAGCAAAAATAAACAAATGAGATCTAATTAAACTTAAAAGCTTTTGCACAATGAAGGAAACTATAAGCAAGATGAAAGAGCCTTCAGAATTGGAGAAAATAATAGCAAATGAAGCGACTGACAAAGAATTAATCTTGAAAATATACAAGCAGCTCCTGCAGCTCAATTCCAGAAAAATAAATAACCCAATCAAAAAAATGGGCCAAAGAACTAAACAGACATTTCTCCAAAGAAGACATACAGATGGCTAACAAACACATGAAAAGATGCTCAACATCACTCATTATCAGAGAAATGAAAATCAAAACCACAATGAGGCACCATCTCATGCTGGTCAGAATGGCTGCTATCAAAAAGTCTACAAACAATAAATGCTGAAGAGGGTGCAGAGAAAAGGGAACCCTCTTACATTGTTGGTGGGAATCCAAACTAGCACAGCCACTATGGAGAACAGTGTGGAGATTCCTTAAAAAACTGGAAATAGAACTCCCATATGACCCAGGAATCCCACTGCTGGACATACACACTGAGGAAAACAGAATTGAAAGAGACACGTGTACCCCAATGTTCATCGCAGCACTGTTTATAATAGCCAGGACATGGAAGCAACCTAGATGTCCATCAGCAGATGAATGGATAAGAAACTGTGGTATATCTACACAATGGAATATTACTCAGCTATTAAAAAGAATGCATTTGAATCCGTTCTAATGAGGTGGATGAAACTGGAGCCTATTATACAGAATGAAGTAAATCAGAAAGAAAAACACTAACATAGTATATTAATGCATATATATAGAATTTAGAAAGATGGCAATGATGACCCTATATGTGAGATAGCAAGAGACACAGATGTAGAAAACAGACTTTTGGACTCTGTGGGAGAAGGCGAGGGTGGGATGATTTGCGAGAATAGCTTTGAAACATGTGTATTACCATATGTGAAATAGATTTCCGGCCCAGGTTCGATGGATAAGACAGGGGGCTCAGGGAGGGTTCACTGGGATGACCATGAGGGATGGGATGGGGAGAGAGGTGGGAGCGGGGTTCAGGATGGGGAACACATGTACACACATTGCTGATTCATGTCAATGTGTGGCAAAAATCACTACAATATTGTAAAGTAATTAGCCTCCAATTAAAATAAATAAATTTTTTTTTAAAAGCCTTGTGTCTATGCATGCAGGGTCTCTTCAGTCATGTCCAACTCTTTGCGACCCTGTAGACTGTGGCCTTCCAGGCTTCTCTGTCAGGGAGGGGGATTCTCCAGGCAAGAATACTGGAGTGTATTGATCAATACTGGTTTCGGTACCCTTCTAGAGCAATATATTTCCTGCTGCCCTAGCCGTCAACTCCCCTGAATACCTGGTGCTGCCAGAACAACCCAAGTGGCTTCACTACCTCCACAGCTGGCCGTCACAGGAGCAAACCCAAGTCCTCCAGGGAAGCCTCAGGAGCAAACCCCAGTGGACAACCCACATGTAGAGGTGGGAATAAAACCACAATTGAAACCCAGGGGCAGTGTGGTTAAGGAAGAAAACCCAAAACTTTCCCACCAGCTGTATAAGCTGCAGATTAAATCCACACAATCAACTAGGCAGACTCTGTGTCTATGGTATATATAAAAGATATATATATATATATTTTTTTTTTTTTGAGAGTTCCCACAAAAGAAAATGTACTAGTTCTGATAGCTATGGAAGTTGGAGGCAAGTGAGAATCTGAGATGCCCCTACAGCATGTCAAGAGTTTCAGCAGTGTTGGAAGGAATCCTATGGAGGTGAGGTGAACTGTAACTCCCAGTGAGTAAAAGGACTCTGACAGCAATGACTCAAGAAAAACATTTATTATCCTTATGTTTTGACTTGTTCTGTATATTCTTTTGGATTTTTTATCCCCCTGTTCTCCTCTCTGTTGTAGTTGGTTTTACTTGCACTATGAGATCTAATTAAGCTTTTGAGTTTTTTTTTTTTTTTTTCATCCTCAGGCACACTTTTTGTTGTTGTGTTGTTGTTATAAACCACTGCCTTTACATTGGGCTTTTGAAACTCTGTGAAGTTTTCCTTTTTTTTTTTTTTCTTTCTTTCCTATTTTTCTATGTTTAATTTTTAGCTTTTTAAACCTATTATTGTTTTTTCTGCATTTATCCCTTTGTTTGCTTTTCCTACTGTTCTTTTCCCTTTGTGGTTAATCCTTAATGTATATAAATCATTATCTACCTATTTAACTTTGCATATCTATTTTTTCTTTCTTTCCTTTCCTCTCAAAATATTTATTAGTTTTCTTTTCATTGCTTCATTCTCAAATTTTCACCTTGCTGGAGTTACTTTTTTTTTTTTTCCAAGTGTGTGCTTTAGTTAGCTTTGTTCTTAACTGGTAGATATAATTTTTGGTTTCCTTTGTTCACCAGGGCAATCTATTGTATTTTATTTTGGTTGGACTGTTTTGATTTTGCATAAACAAACCTAGAAGAATTAAAGAATAAATATACAGAGATAAACAGCACAAATACTGAAATTAAAAATACTCTAGAAGGAATCAATAGCAGAATATCTGAGACAGAAGAATGAATCAGTGAGCTGAAAGATAAAACGGTGGAAATAACTTCTGAAGAGCAGAATAAAGCAAAAAGAATGAAAAAAAAACTGAGGATAGTGTCAGATACTTCTGGGACAATATCAAACACATGAACATTCAAATTATAGGGGTCCCAGAATAAGAAGAGAAAAAGAAAGGATGTGAGAAATTTTTTGAAGAGATCATAGTTGAAAATGTCCCAAACATAGAAAAGGAAATAGTCAATCAAGCTCAAGAGGCACAAAGAGTCCCATTCACGATAAAGTCTCCCAAGGAGAAACATGCCAAGAAACATACTAATCAAACTAACAAAGACAAAATACAAAGAAAGAGTATTAAAAGCAGCTAAGAAAAAACAACAAGTAACATACAAGGGAAACCCCATAAGCTTAACAGGTGATCTTTCAGCAGAAACTCTGCAGTCCAGAAGGGAATGGCAGGATATATTTAAAGTACTGAAAGGGAAAAATCTACAACCAAGATTATTGTACTCATCAAGCATCTCATTCAAAATTGATGGAAAAATCAAAAGCTTTTCAGACCAGCAAAAGTTAAGAGAATTCAGTACCACCAAACCAGCTTTGAAACAAATGTTAAAGAGACTTATATAATCAAGAAATACAAGAGAAGGGAAAAGATCTTCAAAATCAACCCCAAACAATTAAGAAAATGGCAATAAGAACATCATACATATCAATAATTACTTTAAATGTAAACTGATTATATTTTCAAACCAAAAGAAACAGGCTGACTGAATGGAAAACAAAAACAAGACCCATATAGAGCTATCTACAAGAAACCCACTTCAGACCTAAAAACATATAAAGACTGAAAGTGAGAGGATGGAAAAATATATTCCATGTAAATGGGAAGCAAAAGAAACCTGGAGTAGCAATCTTCGTATCAGACAAAGTAGACCTTAAAATAAAGATTACAAAAGATGAGGAAGGATGCTACATAATGATCAAGGGATCAATCCAAGAGGAACACTTAACAGTTGTAAATATCTATGCACCCAACATAGGGACAACTCAGTACATAAGATAAATACTAACAGACATAAAAGAAGAAATTGACAGGACCACAATAAAAGGAGGAGACTTTAACACCCCACTCACACCAATGGACAGATCAACAAAACAAGAAATTAACAAGGAAACACAAGTCTTAAATATGTATTAGATGAGATGGATCTCATTGATATCTTCAGGACAGTCCATCCAAAAGCAGAAAAATACACCTTGTTCTCAAGTGCACATGGAACATTCTCCAGGATAGACCACATCTTGGGTCACAAATCATACTTCAGTAAATTTAAGAAAATTGAAGTTGTATCAAGCATCTTTTCCAACCATAATGCTATGAGATTAGATATCAGTTACAAGAAAAAAAATTGTAAGAAACATAAACACATTGAGATTAAACAGCATGTTTTTAAATAACCAAGTTTACTGAAGAAATCAAAAAGGAAATTAAAAATTTCTAGAAACAAATGAAAATGACACGAAACTCAAAACCTATGGGATGCAGCAAAGCATTTCTAACAGGGAAGTTTACAGCAATACAATCCTACCTCAAGAAACAAGAAAAATATTAAATAGACAACCTGAATTTACACCTGAAACAACTGGAAAAAGAAGAACAAAATCCCCAACATTAGTAGAAGTAAAGAAATCATAAAGATCTGAGCAGAAATAAATGAAAAAGAAATGAAAGAAGCAATAGTAAAGATTAATGAAACTAAAAGCTGGTTCTTTGAGAAGATAAACAAAATTGATAAACATTTAGCCAGACTCATCGAGGAAAAAAACAGACAAGAATCAAGCTAACAAAATTAGAAATGATAAAGCAGAGGTTACAACAGACAATGCAGAAATACAAAGGATTATAAGAGACTATTATGAACAGCTGTATGGCAATAAAATGAATAACCTGGAAGAAGTGGACAGATTCTTAGAAAAGTTCAATCTTCCAAGACTGAACCAGGAAGAAATAGAAATTATGAACAACCCAATTACAAGCACTAAAATTTAAGCTGTGATAAAAAAAAAAAAAAATCTCCCAAAAACAAAAGCCCAGCACCAGATGGCTTCAAAGGAGAATTCTATCAAACATTTAGAGAAAAGCTAATGTGTATCTTTCTAAAACACTTTCACAAAATTGCAGAGGAAGGAACACTTCCAAACTCATTCTACGAGGCCACCATCACCCTAATATCAAAACCAGACAAAGACAACACACAAAAGGAGAAAACTACAGGCCAATATTGTTCATGGGGTTCTCAAGGCAAGAATACTGAAGTGGTTTGCCATTCCCTTCTCCAGTGGTCATGTATGGATGTGAGAGTTGGACTGTGAAGAAAGCTGAGCACCGTAGAATTGATGCCTTTGAACTGTGGTGATGGAGAAGACTCTTGTGGGTCCCTTGGACTGCAAGAAGATCCAGTCAGTCCATCCTAAAGGAGACCATTACTGGGTGTTCATTGGAAGGACTGATGCTGAAGCTGAAACTCCAATCTTTGGCTACCTCAGGTGAAGAACTGACTCATTGAAAAGACTCTGAGGCTGGGAGGGATTGGGGGCAGGAGGAGAAGGGGATGACAGAGGATGAGAAGGCTGGATGGCATCACCGACTCGAAGCACATGAGTTTGGGTGAACTCCGCGAGTTGGTGATGGACAGGGAGGCCTGGCGTGCTGTGATTCATGGGGTCGCAAAGAGTCGGACACAACTGAGCGACTGAACTGAACTGAACTTAACAGGCCAATATCACTGATAAACGTAAATTCAAAATTCCTCAGCAAAATTTTAGCAAACAGAATTCAGCAATACATCAAAAAGCTTATACAACATGATCAAGTTGGGTTTATTCTAGGGGGTGCAAGGATTCTTCAATATATGAAAATCAATGTGATACACCATATTAACAAATTGAAATAAAAACCACACGATAATCTCAATAATCCCAAAGAAAGACAATGCCGAACAATGCTCAAATTACCCCACAATTGCATTCATCTCACACGCTAATAAAGTAATGCTCAAAATTCTCCAAGCCAGACTTCAGCAATATGTGAATTGTGAACTTCCGGATGTTCAAACTGGTTTTAGAAAAGGCAGAAGAACCAGAGATCAAATTGCCAACATCTGCTGGATCATCAAAAAAGCAAGAGAGTTCCAGAAAAACATCGATTTCTGCTTTATTGACTATGCCAAAGCCTTTGACTGTGTGGATCACAATAAACTGTACAAAATTCTGAAAGAGATGGGAATACCAGTCCACCTGACCTGCCTTTTTAGAAATTTGTATGCAGGTCAGGAAGCAACAGTTAGGAATAGACATGGAACAATAGACTAGTTTCAAATAGGAAAAGGAGCACATCAAGGCTGTATATTGTCACCCTCCCTATTTTACTTCTATGCAGAGTATATCATGAGAAACTCTGGGCTGCAAAAAGTACAAGAAGGAATCAAGATTGCTGGGAGAAATACCAATAACCTCAGATATGCAGATGACATCACCCTTAAGGCAGAAGTGAAGAAGAACTAAAGAGGAACTGAAGAAGAACTCTCGATGAATTTAAAAGAGGAGAGTGAAAAAGTTGTCTTAAAGCTCAACATTCAGAAAACTAAGATCATGGCATCCAGTCTCATCATTTCATGGCAAATAAATGGGGAAACAGTGGAAACAGTGGCTGATTTTATTTTGGGGGGCTCCAAAATCACTGTAGACGGTGATTGCAACCATGAAATTAAAAGATGCTTACTCCTTGGAAGAAAAGTTATGACCAACCTAGATAGCATATTAAAAAGCAGAGACATTACTTTGTCAACAAAGGTCCACCTAGTCAAGGCTATGGTTTTTCCAGTAGTCATATATGGATGTGAGAGTTGAACTATTAAGAAAGTTGAGCACCAAAGAATTGATGCTTTTGAACTGTGATATTGGAGAAGACTCTTGAGAGTCCCTTGGACTGCAAGGAGATCCAACCAGTCCATCCGAAAGGCGATCAGTCCTGGGTGTTCATTGGACCGACTGATGTGAAGCTGAAACTCCAATACTTTGGCCACCTGATGTGTAGAGCTGACTCATTTATAAAGACCCTGATGCTGGGAAAGATTGAGGCCAGGAGGAGAAGGGGACGACAGAGGATGAGATAATTGGATGGCATCACCAACTCAATGGACATGTATTTGGGTGAATTCTGGGAATTGGTGATGGACAGGGAGGCCTGGCGCACTGTGGTTCATGGGGTCACAAAGAGTAAGACACGACTGAGTGAATGAACTGAACTGAACTGAATCTCAATATATGCAAAAAAAGCCCTTGGTGAAAATCATCACCCATTTATGATTAAAACTCTTCAAAAAATGTGCATCAAAGGAACCTACGTGTACATAATAAAGTGCATATATAAGTTTACAACAAACATTATTCTCAATGGTGAAAAACAGAAAGCATTCCCCCTAAGATTAGTACAAAATAAGGGTGTCCACTTTCATCATTATTATTCCACATAGTTCTAGAAGTCCTAGCTACACTAATCAGATAAGAAAAAGAAAGAAAAGTAGTCCAGAATGGAAAAAGAAGAAGTAAAACTCTCAATGTTTGCAGATGACATGATACTATAGACAGAAAACCCTAAAGATAGTATAAGAAAATTACTATAGCTAATCAGTGAATTTAGCAAAGTTGCAGGATACAAAATCAATACACAGAAATCACTTGCATTTCTATACACTAACAATGAAATATCAGAAAAAGAAATTAAGATATCAATCCCATTCACCATTGCAAGAAAAAGATTTAAATATCTAGGAATAAACTTAGCTAAGGAGACAAAAGCACTGTACACAGAAAATTGTAGGACACTAAGAAAGAAATCAAAGATGGTATAAACAAATAGAGAGATATTCCATGTTCCTAGGTATGAGAATCAATATTATGAAAATGACTATACTACCAAAGGTAATCTACAGATTCACTGAGATCCCTATTAAATTACCAATGACATTTTTCACAAAACTAGAACAAAATTTTTCACAATTCATATGAATGAAAGACCTTGAATAGGCACAGAAGTCTTGAGAAAGAAGAATGAAGCAGAAGAATCAACCTTCCTGACTTCAGATTATACTACAAAGCTACAGTCATCAAAACAGTATGGTACTGGCACAAATACAGAAATATAAACCAATGGAACAAGATAAATAGCCCAGATATAAACCCATGCACCTATGGGTACCTTATTTTTGACAAAGGAGGCAAGAATATACAATGGGGCAATAACAGCCTCTTCAATAAATAGTGCTGGAAAAACTGGGCAGCTACATGTAAAAGAATGAAATTCGAACACTTCCTAACACCACACACAAAGACAAACTCAAAGTGGATTAAAGACCTAAATGTATGACCATAAACTATAAAACTCTTAGAGGAAAACATAGGCAGAACACTCAATGACATAAACCAAAGCAAGACCTTCTATGACTCATCTCCTAGAGTAATGAAAATAAAAACAAAAGTAAACAAGTGGGACCTGATTAAATTTAAAACCTTTTGCACAGCAAAGGAATCTATAAGCAAGGTGAAAAGACAACTTTCAGAATTGGAGAAAATAATAGCAAATGAAACAACTGACAAAATATTAATATCCAAAATACACAAGCAGCTCATACAACTCAATACCAGAAAAACAAAAAATCCAAAAAAAAAGTGGGGAAAAGACCTAAAAAGTCATTTCTCCAAAGCAGACATACAGATGACTAACAAAGAAATGGAAAGATGCTCAACATTGCTTATTTTTAGGGAAATTCAAATCAAAACTACAATGAGCCATCACCTTACACGGGTCAGAATGGCCATCATCAGAAAGTCTACAAGCTATAAATGCTGGAGAGGGTAGGGAAAAAAGGTAACGCTCTTGTACTGTTGGTGGGAATGTAAATTGATACAGCCATTATGGAAGATAGTATGGAGATTCCTTTAAAAACTTGGAATAAAACCACCATATGACCCAGAAATCCCACTCCTAGGTAGATACTCTGAGGAAACCAAAATTGAAAAAGACAATTCTATTCCATTGTTCATTGCAGCACTATTTAAAATAGCTAGAACATGGAAGCAATCTAAATGTCCATCAACAGATGAATGGATAAAGGAGACGTACATATATACAATGGAATATTCAGTTCAGTTCAGTTCAGTTCAGTCGCTCAGTCGTGTCCGACTCTTTGTGACCCCATGAATCGCAGCACGCCAGGCCTCTCTGTCCATCACCAACTCCTAGAGTTCACCCAGACTCATGTCCATCAAGTCCGTGATGCCATCAAGCCATCTCATCCTCTGTCGTCCCCTTCTCCTGCCCCCAATCCCTCCCAGCATCAGAGTCTCTTCCAATGAGTCCACTCTTCACATGAGGTGGCCAAAGTACTGGAGTTTCAGCTTTAGCATCATTCCTTCCAAAGAAATCCCAGGGCAGATCTCCTTCAGAATGGACTGGTTGGGTGTCCTTGCAGTCCAAGGGACTCTCAAGAGTCTTCTCCAACACCACAGTTCAAAAGCAGCAATTCTTCGGTGCTCAGCCTTCTTCACAGTCCAACTCTCACATCCATACATGACCACAGGAAAAACCATAGCCTTGACTAGACGGACCTTTGTTGGCAAAGTAATGTCTCTGCCCTTGAATATGCTATCTAGGTTGGTCATAACTTTCCTTCCAAGGAGTAAGCGTCTTTTAATTTCATGGCTGCAGTCACCACCTGCAGTGATTTTGGAGCCCAGAAAAAGTCTGAAACTGTTTCCACTGTTTCCCCATCTATTTCCCATGAAGTGATGGGACCGGATGCCATGATCTTCATTTTCTGAATGTTGAGCTTTAAGCCAACTTTTTCACTCTCC
>NW_011494721.1:3163899-3167662 GCF_000754665.1 Bison bison bison
ATGCCATGATCTTCATTTTCTGAATGTTGAGCTTTAAGCCAACTTTTTCACTCTCCACTTTCACTTTCATCAAGAGGCTTTTGAGTTCCTCTTCACTTTCTGCCATAAGGGTGGTGTCATCTGCATATCTGAGGTTATTGATATTTCTCCCGGCAATCTTGATTCCAACCTGTGTTTCTTCCAGTTACCCAGCCATAAAAAGGAACACATTCATGTCAGTTCAAATGAGGTGGATGAAACTAGAACCTATGATACAGAGTGAAGTAAGTCAGAAGTATAAAGATAAATATTGTATTTTAATGCATATATATGGAATCTAAAAAAATGAAACTGAAGAATTTATTTACAGGGTAGCAGTGGAGAAACAGACATAGAGAATAAACTTATGGACATGGGGAGAGGGGAGAAGCAGGTGAGATGTATGGAGAAAGTAACGTGGAAACTTAGATTACCATATGTAAAATAGATAGCAAATGGAAATTTGTTGCATGGTTCAGGAAACTCAAACAGGGGCTCTGTATCAACCTAGAGAGGTAGGATGGAGAGGGAGATGGGAGGGAGGTTCAAAAAGGAGGGGATGTATGTATACCTATGGCTTAAGTTTGACAGAAAAAAACAAAATTCTGTAGAGCAATTATTCTTCAATAAAAAAATAAATTAAAAAACAAACAAAAAAAAAAACCTCCTTTCTACTCCTACTATAGATTGCTTATTGATTATTCTTGTTGACAGTTATCACAAATCCTCAATTTGTAAGAAATGCAATATCTGTGACGTACAATAAAGTAAAATACAATAAACAGATGTATGCCTCTAAAAAATAAAAAATAAATAAATTCATGCATTAGATTTTTTTCCCGTGAATGCAGGATGCTGTTGTCCTCCTTGCTAGTGACAGCAGCTACACAGTGTCTCTTTTCATTAGAATACATGTGTATAGTTGGTTTGGCTGACATTTTTTGATGGAATTTTTCTGCTTGTATCTGCCTTCCAAACTTTTTCATTTACTAATTTTCTTTATTTATAGTCTGTTTCCATAAACTGATTTTCTGTTACCATTGAAGTCATTATTGCAATTAGTACTATTTTGAATCATAACGATTATTTTATACTGCAGGTATAAAATATGTAACTCATGATTAGTCAATCACAAATTACTATTAACATTACAATATTTTATCGACTACTAGGTCAGTAATTATTTACCAGGATGACTTCAAGCTATATATTTCATTCTGCTTTTTGTTTTCTGGCCCTCATTTTCAAATTCTTCCCTTTTTCTATACAACTTTCTAAGGATATATTTTTCTTTGCAATGCTGTCATATCAAATGTATGACATATTTTCCTAGGAGAGAATTTATAAATGGAAATAGGTGAATCCTTTTTACTCATTATTACATTTTAATTATTATTGAGAATCTATAGCATAACATGCATGCTAAGTTTTTCAGTCATATCTGAGTCTTTGTGACCCCATGATAGCCTGCCAGGCCCCTTTGTCCATGGAATTTTCCAGGCAAGAATATTGGAAGAGGTTGCCATTTCCTACTCCAGGGGATCTTCCCTATCCAAGGATCAAACCTGTGTCTCCTGCATTTCCTGCATTAGCAGGCAGATTCTTTACTACTGCACAACCTGGCAAGCCTATAGCATACCAAGAATCCATTAAATTCTTCCCTAGCCTTTTTTCTTTTTTCTTTTTTTTAATTCTAGTGGTCTTCTGAGGTACTTCAAGGGGAAAGAAACTGTCTGCAATTCAAGAGATGCAGATTTGATCCCTGAGTCTGGCAGATCCCTTGAAGAAGAAAATGGCAACCCATTTCACTATTCTTGCCTGGGAAAGCCCATGGACAGAGGAGCCTAACAAGGCTACAGTCCATGGGGTTTTAAAAGAGTCAGCCATCACTGAGCAACTAAACAAAAGCAAGTCTATGTTTTAACAGTTAAATAAAGATGTGTATCATAATGCTTTATTGTTCATTCATTTTATAACAGTATATATTCTATTATAGTAACAATTTTAGTTGTTGGATATATTAATATTTGTTAGTCTCACTCTTAACAGATAACTCAGGGCAATATCCACACATAAATACAAACAGAAACAAGACTTTTGAAATCTAAATTTAAAATGTAGTTCATATTAATAGTCATTTTTACAACTAGATAGTATCTAAAGATTGTTTCTTACATTTGCATTGTATGACAATAATTCTAATTGTAAAAAGAAAGTTCTTAAAATACTCAGTGAATATATTTCTCCATATGGAAAAGTTTTGGGAAATAATTTATATAATCAGTGATTCTCATCTATTAGCATGAGTAACAACCAAAGCATTTTGCATAAAGCTTCTTAGAAGGGGGAAACAATAGTACTGAGTTATATGGTTTCCCACAGGTTCAACTTCACTTAAATTTAACGCAAAATATGGCTCTTTGAAGGAAAACTTGATTTTAAGTTTATGTCAAATAAAGGCCTCTCTTGCTTTGCAGTGTCTGAATCTTTGATTTTTTCATTTGTGAGTCACAATTGTAGATCCATATAAATGTGCTATGAATTGCATATTAACAAGGTAAAGGAGGTTCAACATTACATATACAAGTTGTTTTTAATGTCAACTTGCTAAAAAATTGCTTGTTAAAGATAAACTTATTATATATATTATATATATATATATATATACACACACACACACACATACATACATACATACAAGAAACACCTGGGATAACAGGCAAATTTGGCCTTGGAATACAGAATGAAGCAGGGCAAAGGCTGATAGAGCTTTCCCAAGAGAACACACTGGTCATAGCAAACAACCTCTTCCAACAACACAAGAGAAGACTACGCATGGACATCACCAGATTGTCAACACCAAAAACAGATTGACGATATTCTCTGCAGCCAAAGATGGAGAAGCTCTATACAGTCAGCAAAAACAAGACTGGGAGCTGACTGTGGCTCAGATCATGAACTCCTTATTGCCAAATTCAGGCTTAAATTGAAGAAAGTAGGGAAAACCACTAGACCATTCAGGTATGACCGAAATCAAATCCCTTATGATTATACAGTGGAAGTGAGAAATAGATCTAAGGGACCAGATCTGATAGATAGAGTGCCTGATGAACCATGGATGGAGGGAGCTTTATGACATTGTACAGGAGACAGGGATCAAGACCATCCCCACAGAAAAGAAATGCAAAAAGCAAAATGGCCGTCTGGGGAGGCCTTACAAATAGCTGTGAAAAGAAGAGAAGTGAAAAGCAAAGGAGAAAAGGAAAGATATAAGCATCTGAATGCAGAGTTCCAAAGAATAGCAAAGAGAGATAAGAAAGCCTTCTTCAGCGATCAATGCAAAGAAATAGAGGAAAACAACAGAATGGGAAAGACTAGAGATCTCTTCAAGAAAATTAGAGATACCAAGGGAACATTTCATGCAAAGATGGGCTCGATAAAGGATAGATGCTACAGACCTAACAGAAGCAGAAAATATTAAGAAGAGGTGGCAAGAATAGACAAAAGAACTCTACAAAAAAGAGCCTCATAACCCAGATAATCACGATGGTGTGATCACTGACCTAGAGCCAGACATCCTGGAATGTGAAGTCAAGTGTGCCTTAGAAAGCATCACTATGAACAAAGCTAGTGGAGGTGATGGAATTCCAGTTGAGCTATTTCAAATCCTGAAAGATGATGCTCTGAAAGTGCTGCACTCAATATGCCAGCAAATATGGAAAACTCAGGAGTGGCCACAGGACTG
>NW_011494721.1:3167762-3168224 GCF_000754665.1 Bison bison bison
GTTCAAGCTGGTTTTAGAAAAGGCAGAAGAACCAGAGATCAAATTGCCAACATCCACTGGATCATCAAAAAAGCAAGAGAGTTCCAGAAAAACATTGATTTCTGCTTTATTGACTATGCCAAAGCCTTTGACTGTGTGGATCACAATAAACTGTGGAAAATTCTTCAAGAGATGGGAATACCAGGTCACCTGAACTGCTTCTTGAGAAACCTGTATCCAGGTCAGGAAGGAACAGTTAGAACTGGACATAGAACAACGGATTGGTTCCAAATAGGAAAAGGAGTATGTCAAGGCTGTATTATTGTCACCCTGCTTATTTAACTTATATGCAGAGTACATAATGAGAAACGCTGGACTGGAAGAAGCACAAGCTGGAATCAAGATTGCCAGTAGAAATATCAATAACCTCAGACATGCAGATAACACCACCCTTATGGCAGAAAGTGAAAAGGAACTAAAACT
>NW_011494721.1:3168796-3172711 GCF_000754665.1 Bison bison bison
GAAAGTTATGACCAACATAGATAGCATATTCAAAAGAAGAAACATTACTTTGCCAACAAGGTCCATCTAGTCAAGGCTATGGTTTTTCCAGTGGTCATGTATGGATGTGAAAGTTGGACTGTGAAGAAAGCTGAGTGCTGAAGAATTGATGCCTTTGAACTGTGGTGTTGAAGATTACTCTTGAGAGTCCCTTGGACTGCAAGGAGATCCGCCCAATCCATCCTTAAGGAGATCAGTCCTGGGTGTTCTTTGGAAGGCCTGATGCTGAAGCTGAAACTCCAATACTTTGGCAACCTCATGTGATGAGTTGACTCATTGGAAAATATTCTCATGCTTGGAGGGATTGGGGGCAGGAGGAAAAGGGGACGACAGAGGATAAGATGACTGGATGGCATCACTGACTCGATGGATATGAGTCTGAGTGAACTCCAGAAGTTGGTGATGGACAGGGAGGCCTGGCATGCTGCAATTCATGGGGTCACAAGGAGTCAGACATGACTGAGCGACTGAACTGAACTGATATATATATGTATATATATAATGTAAACTTGTCAGTAATAATGAACTGAAATAGCCATAGTATAAAAAATTTTACAGGTTATTATCCAGTTTCCAGAAAGCACTATTACTAAATCATCTCTGAAAGCATAGTATCTTTCCTACTTATATAGGTCTCTAGAGAGAGAAGTTCTGTATGCTTAATAATTTTTACAATGAAAAATGTTTAATTATCCCTAACCTAGAATGCTTGTATTTAAGTTTCAGATGATGGTGATGATGATGATGATGATTTTGGTCCTAGTTCCATTAAAGGTAAATTTTCTTCATCTTGTACTGATAGTGCTTCATATTTATGAAATAATTTTTAATTTATACCTCAGCTTTTTCAGTTTTATTTTAAATCCCTCTATTATCTCATTACCATCTTCAACTTCTCTATGAGAAATTATCCTTTTCAGATTGACTTCTATTTTACAAATACTATAAGTATATATAATACTTATAGTATATATATATATATAACAGTATATATAATTAATATATATCATGTCTTTAAATTTCATGTCTGTTTATCTCTTATAACCTCATTAGAAATCAGCTAAATATATTTTTATTATGTTTGGACAGTATTGGATGGCTATTTTCTGTCAGCATATTTCCTGTTTTGTTTTTTGAAGCTCAAGTATACTCTTAAAAGTGAGAGCAGTCATCCAACGGCATTGAAAAATGAACCTAAATTCTCACAAAACTTAGTGAATATATTTGGAATGGCATGAATTAAATTATGTGCTATGTGAACTATCAGTTCAGTTCAGTTGCTCAGTCCTGTATGACTGTATGCGACCCCGTGGACTGCAGCATGCCAGGCTTCCCTGTCAATCACCAACTCCCAGAGCTTGCTCAAATTCATGTCCATTGAGTTGGTGATGCCGTCTAATGATCTCATCCTCTGTTGTCCCCTTCTCCTCCTGCTTTCAATATATCCATCAGGGTCTTTTCCAATGAGTCAGTTCTTCGCATCAGGTGGCCAAAGTATTAGCATTTCAGTCTCAGCATCAGTCCTTCCAGTGAATATTCAGGACTGATTTCCTTTAGGATTGACTGGTTTGATTTCCTTGCAGTCCAAAAAACTCTTGAGTCTTCCCCAACACAACAGTTCAAAAGCATCAATTCTTCAGCTTTCAGCTTTCTTTATGGTTCAACTCACATCCATACATGACTGCTGGAAAAACCATAGCTTTGACTAGACGGACCTTTGCTGGCAAAGTAATGTGTCTGCTTTTTAATATGCAGTCTAGATTGGTCATATGTGAACTATACAAAATTTATTTAAAAGATGAAGTCTAGAACCACCTCAAAAGGCAGTCGTTTACCTGAGCAGCAAAACACGAGGCAATTTTAGAAAATTTTGATACTTACAGAGAGAGACAATGTGTATTAAAATGTCATGACCATTATCTCAGGAATGAAGTGATGTTATTTACTGAGAAAGAGTGTGAGGGAGCCTGCTGGTAAGGTGGAAATATTCTAAAATGTGGCTTGTGATTAATAAGGGTATATGAATAAATATTCAAAAGCTTATTTAAATGTTTATTTATGGCTTGTGTATCTTGTTAAATTCCATCCTTCAGTTTAAGAGGAAAAAAAAAATCATGAAGAGAGAAAAGAAATAGAGGGTTTAAATCTGAGCCTCCAAAATCAAAGTCACAGAGTCAGATATTCAAAATTTCAGGAGCTGATTTTCAACTGCTCTGTTTATAATAGGAGCACTCTCAGTGGCATATTGTAAAATGAACAGCCCTAGTGATTTGTTCATGTAATAATGGCTAGTGATTTTTCAGAGCAATGACAACCCAGCTAGTGCCTGCATATGTGTGTATGTGTGTGTCTGTATAGGTGTAGATTTGTGTATGCCTATTTTTATTTGCAAAATTTATTGTGTTTATTGCAAACAAAAGGCACAGAAAAGGATAAAGTTAAAACCGACGTGATTCAATTTAAATTTATATTCAACAAAGCATTATTCCAATGTATTACATCTTAATGTATTTGCTTGTAAGTATCAATATATGCTCCAGATTTCCTCACAGCTTCTACTGTGGATATATTTAGTATATTGGATAATGAAATAATTTATCTTTATAGGTATTATCATTAACAAAGTCTTTTGCAATATATAACCTGTTACTTTCTTAGTGACTACATTTTGTCACATTATTAAAATAAAAATGTAAAATAGGATTATATTTTGTGGATGAAATTTAGAGAATGGAGTGCCTTGTTAATATTTCTTTCAGCTTTATTAAGGTATGTTTGACCAAATTGTCATATATGTAAACATGATGATTGTATATACATATACATGGGGAAAAGATTCCCATCATCAAGTTAATTAACACATCATTGCCTCACATATTTAGCTTTTTTCCTTTTTGATGAGAACATTTAAGTTCTACTTTTTAGCAAATGTAAATTATACAATGCAGCTATTCTCTATGAGAATCACCATGTTATACATTAGCTCTTCAGACCCTATGCATCTTACTACTGAAAGTTTGTAACATTTTGCCAAATGCTATTTCCCCTACTCTCTGACCCCTAGAACCACCATCTGCTCTCTTTTCTTTGAGTTTTGCTTTTTGTTGTTGGTTTTTACATTCCACATATAAGTAATACAATACAGTGCTTGTCTGGCTTATTTTACTTAGTAAAATGTCCTTAAGGTTCATCCATGTGGCAGCGAATTACAGGCTTTGCTTCCTGTTTTTGAGACTAAATAATATTACATTGAATATAGAAATATGGATATTTGTTTACGTATCACTGATTCTCTTTGCTGTGCACCTACCTGGAACTAACACAACACTGTAAATCAACTATACTCCAGTAAAAACAAAAAATAAAAAGTTGTAATCCCCGAAGCAGAGACTGGAGTGATATAACCAGGAGACAAGGAATACTGACAGTCTCTGTATACCAGAAGCTGAGGAATCATATTGTAATGCGATATAAATGTGCTCTGAATTGCATATTAACAAGGTAAAGGAGGTTCAATATTACATATATAAGTTGTTTTTTAATGTCAACTTGCTAAAAAACTTTTTGCTAAAGATAAACCTTTAATGTCAGTAAAAATGAACTGAAATATCCTAGGGATAAGAGTTGTTACAGGTTATTATCACTTCTGGAAAGTAGTACAACTAAATCATCTCTGACAGGTGAGAAGAAATGGATTGTTGTTGTTGTTTAGTCACTCAGTCATATCTGACTCGGAGAAGGCAATGGCACCCCACTCCAGTGCTCTTGCCTGGAAAATCCCATGGACAGAGGAGCCTGGTGGGCTGCAGTCCATGGGGTCGCTAGGAGTCAGACACGACTGAGCGACTTCACTTTCACTTTTCACTTTCATGCATT
>NW_011494721.1:3172811-3183276 GCF_000754665.1 Bison bison bison
CTTTCACTTTTCACTTTCATGCATTGGAGAAGGAAATGGAAACCCACTCCAGTGTTCTTGCCTGGAGAATCCCAGGGATGGGGGAGCCTGGTGGGCTGCCATCTATGGGGCTGCACAGAGTCAGACATGACTGAAGTGACTTAGCAGCATGTCTGACTCTTTGTGACCCCATAGACTGTAACCCACCAGTCTCCTCTGTCCATGAGATTCTCCAGGCAAGAATACTGGAGTGGGTTGGCATTTCCTACTCCAGGGGATCTTGCTCACCCAAGGATTGAACCAGGCTCTCCTGCATTGGAGATGAATTCTTTGCCACTGAACCACCAGGAATGAATACTCCTCTGGAAACTCTAGAATGAGTCACCTATACTGATATCTTTTAGCCCCTGAAGACTGGTTTGGACTTATGTTTGGACTTGTTTATGACTCCTAGAACTGTAAAGGAAGAAATTTATGTTGTTTTAAGCCAGAAAATTTGTGATTATTTGTTACTGCAGCAATAGTATAGTGTTACAAAAAAATATGGATGAATCTCAAAAACATCACATAATTTGAAAGAGAACTTGTAGCTGGGAAAATTAAAATGAATGATGAGTTTTGCATATGCATAAAACCAACCCTAAAAAATCAAATCAAAGTGATAGAGTAAGAGATATACCATTTTGGGAAGTTTTATTTTTTATTTTTCCCCTTTTCCTCAATTGTGATTATCTCTGCTTCTTTGACTGTAAACCTCATTTCCAACATTTATGCATCTAGCTTTCATTCTGGAGTTGAATGTTGTCTTAAGCCTGGTATTAAGAAAATGCCAACCATATTCAGCAATTATTTTTCTTTTGTCTCTCTTTCTGCTCAGTCTTTACTTTTTAAACCTTCTTTCCTTTCTTTTCATTAGCTCAGAACTTTGTTTTTCTGCTTTAATGTTCTCCAAATAAGAAAATGTACTGAATTAAAAGCAGTATCTTATTATCTCTATTTATATTTTCTACAAAATAGATGGGGAAACAGTGGAAACAGTGTCAGACTTTATTTTGGGGGGCTCCAAAATCACTGCAGATGGTGGCTGCAGCCATGAAATTAAAAGACGCTTATTCCTTGGAAGGAAAGTTATGACCAACCTAGATAGCATATTCAAAAGCAGAGACATTACTTTGCCAACACAGGTTCGTCTAGTCAAGGCTATGGTTTTTCCTGTGGTCATGTATGGATGTGAGAGTTGGACTGTGAAGAAGGCTGAGCGCCGAAGGATTGCTGCTTTTGAACTGTGGTGTGGAGAAGACTCTTGAGAGTCCCTTGGACTGCCAGGAGATCCAACCAGTCCATTCTGAAGGAGATCTGCCCTGGGATTTCTTTGGAAGGAATGATGCTAAAGCTGAAACTCCAGTACTTTGGCCACCTCATGCGAAGAGTTGACTCATTGGAAAAGACTCTGATGCTGGGAGGGATTGGGGGCAGGAGGAGAAGGGGACGACAGAGGATGAGATGGCTGGATGGCATCACTGACTCGATGGACATGAGTCTGAGTGAACTCCTGGAGTTGGTGATGGACAGGGAGGCCTGGAGTGCTGCAGTTCATGGGTTCGCAAAGAGTCGGACACGACTGAGTGACTGAACTGAATTGAACTGAAGAAATATATTTATACTTACTAATATTTAATACTACTAAGACTGACACATGCTTTTCTTGGTCCCATTATCTGAGGAGCAAGCATGACAGCCTAAGAAGTAAATAAGGCAGCTCCTTGGAAGAAAAGTTATGACCAACCTAGATAGCATATTGAAAAGCAGAGACATTACTTTGCCAACAAAGGTCCATCTAGTCAAGGCTATGGTTTTTTCAATGGTCGTGTATGGATGTGAGAGTTGGACTGTGAAGAAGGCTGAGTGCCGAAGGATTGCTGCTTTTGAACTGTGGTGTGGAGAAGACTCTTGAGAGTCCCTTGGACTGCAAGGAGATCCAACCAGTCCATTCTGAAGGAGATCAGCCCTGGGATTTCTTTGGAAGGAATGATGCTAAAGCTGAAACTCCAGTACTTTGGCCACCTCATGCGAAGAGTTGACTCATTGGAAAAGACTCTGATGCTGGGAGGGATTAGGGGCAGGAGGAAAAGGGGATGACAGAGGATGAGATGTCTGGATGGCATCACCGACTCAATGGACGTGAGTCTGAGTGAACTCTGGGAGCTGGTGATGGACAGGGAGGCCTGGTGTGCTGCGATTCATGGGGTCGCAAAGAGTCAGACACGACTGAGCGACTGAACTGAACTGAAGGGAACAGGAAAACTTCCACAATAAAAAGGGATTGATTTGCTTTCAGTACTTCTTGTGCACTAAATAGATTTATAGATTTTTATAATCTTATATAGTGAAAAACTTCCATTACTTACTAATGAGTTGAATCAAGACCACAATAATCATCTGAACACATAGATATTTGCTGATAATTTATATGTTTAGATGTGTTCTAGAAAAAAAGTGTCAAATGATTTTTTGAGTTTAAAGCTACTAATTGAGTTTTGAGCTACTAATTCACACATTGCATTGATTAAACTCTATCTATCACAGAAAGTGATTTTTGTTGTATAATAACTAGAAAATAGTATTAAAAAATAGGAATTCTCTATACTTTCAATGTAAAAGTGAAGTTTTAACAAGTGCAAAAGTAAATACTTTTGGAAAAAAGTTGTACAAAATTTTGAATATAAAAGTTTGGAGAATTTTCTGTCACCATGCAATTTATTGGAAAAATGTAAGCATATTACCTTTAAAAAAACTGACAAATATTTAAATTTAAAGCAAACCAACCTTGGCATTCAGGATTTTCTAGCGTGTTTAAAACTCATACAAAAGAAAACTATAAGTGGGTTTTAAGATGTTTCTTAAAAGAATATTAAATAAAGTCTATTAGTGAGTAAGAACAACTGATTGAAATCATGAAGGATGATGTTTCCAGCTAAATTTCTTTATATATATATATATATATATGTATATAATTTCATTTATTTCTTTGTTTATTTTGATTTTTGGCCATGCTAGGTCTTCGTTGCTGTGTGGGCTTTTCTCTAGCTGTGGTGAACAGGGGTGACTCTTTTTTGCCGTGTGCAGACCTCTCACTGTGGTGGTTTCTCTTGTTGTGGTGTATTGACTCTCGGGCACACAGGTGTTAGTAGCTACAGTGTGTGAACTCAGTAGGTGGGGCTCTTAGGCTGTAGAGCACAGGCTCAATAGTTGTGGTGCACAGGCTTAGTTGCTCTGTGGCATGTGGGATCTTTCCAAATCAGGGGTTGAACCCATGTCTCCTGCTTTGGCATCACATTCTTTACCACTGAGCCACCAGGGAAGTTCTCTAGCTAAGTTTCTATAGGTATTTTCATAGTTGTTGGTTGAGACTTTTAAAAAGGTAGCATAATTCTTTAAATTTTTCCCTTTTAAGAAGGTCTAAAAACAGAATTTGTACATCTTCTTAGTATAAAAAAAAAAATCACTTCAAATTCCTAGAAGATTTCAGGGAGAAACTAAGAAGAATTAATACCTCTAAATATGGTTAATTTCTGATTAATTGTAATCATAATAAATACAAAATGATCTTTCCAAATTTTTATTTTGTTTGAAATATGTACAAGTTAAACATCACTTTGATGCTATTATGTTCATCATTTATTAGTATATCACTTACTGCTATATGGTCATCCTTATAATATTTTAATAAACATGCTTTTATTTATAAGCTACAGTTCTATAAAATGGTATATTATTTTACAAATTCTCTAGTATGCATTGTGCTAGGCAAATATATGGAATAAATTAATGCTAAATTCCCTAGCTTCTGGCTGAGATCTATGTGCAAAGTAATTAATAGAACTTCATCTCTCTCCCCCCTCTAACAGTCCCAGATAAATTAGAAAAATGCAAGGTATTAAAAAAAATTTGAGTACAAAGAAGGATTATTTACATTTCTCCAATACTCTTCCTATGTTGTGAGATGTTGTTTTATTTTTTTTACTTGTAAACTCTTCTCGGATTCTCTATACTGATGAATTAATTTATAGGTATGTTAGTTTCTAAAACAGTAAAAAAAGGATGGGAATTCAAATGGAAGTTCTATCAGTGTGGTTTATAAAATGTCTAGTGTTTAAGAGGAAGATTTTAACCAATGTTCTTTCTTCTTGAATTGGTCAGATATTTGTCCTATTCATAATGGAGACCTTATTATAGTCTTTTATCTATCTGTTCTAAAACACTACACTCTTTTTGGCTTGGCAACTCTCTCCTTTTTGTATTTAGTTTCAGTAATTGCACTGGTATCTACTTGTAAAACAAATCTGATTTGATTACTAGACCATATCAGCCTATTTGTGTACAGAACCTTGAGAGACTACCCTTTAATCCCTTGAGTACTTAACATTCTTGTGAGTTAGGAGCAAAGCTAAAGTAAACTAACGATCAGAGGCACCAATGCCCTAAATTCATGGGTAGAGCTGACAGATGCACTCTTTGTTCTATTAAAAGCTTGTAGACACATTGTTTTTTCTCAATGACCTCCAAGAGGGACTGAGAATGAAGACAACTCAAAACTCCAATAGAAGCATTTTAGCCCTCAGCAATAGTGCCTTGATGGTTTCCTAGTAATTCTTAAAAATTCTAAATTTAAATGAACAATGCTCAGTTGGAATTTCTACTCACCTTGCTTATTTTGAAATAGAAGGACAGCTTGAATTCTCTGTGGCTGTCTTCACTGCACAGTTTCATTTGCGTGCTGTTTCTGTCTCCTTCTCAGATTCCCTAGTTATTATCTGAAAGAAGGAATGTTGTCTTATTTGCTAGTATTCAATTTCAGTTTTTGTATTGTGCTTGGATTTTTTTGTAAGTCTATATTCATACATGCTCGAACTTCTTCTACTGTTGAATTGATAAGAAATCAGGACTGATGATGACCCAACAGAAAGAACATGGTAGAGGGCTGTCATTTACTATTCACATGAAAGGTAACTTCAAATGAAAAGTAAACACTGACTACAAAATCCAGTAGTGCCAAAGCAAGAAAAGGGAGGTAAGAGGCAAAATCAGGCATTAGGGAGACTTATGTGTGACTAGGATTAAAAATAGATGAAAAGCAAGAAAAGGGTGTGTTTGGAAGCACAGCACCAGCTCAGAGGCAAGTGGCAAGAATCCTTTTATGCCACATATAATACAATCAATGGGTATGGCATAATGAGACAAGTTCAGGGCATTTGATGTTTAGCTTCAACTGGCTTTCATAATACTCAACACTTTTTTTTTTTTTTTTAATCAAGCTGAAAGTCAAAGAGGGCCTTAGGTTTTTATTTTTTAAATGATATGCAATCATTAGTACATGTTAATATATAATAGGCTGTTACCCTATTTCAGCTATTCCCCAAAAGTATATACAAATGTTTACTGACAGTGCTATTACCTCATCTTCTCAGATAAGTAAATCATAATAGCTCCATGCAGTACCAGATCCTCCCATGTTCTCTTAAGATGGATTTGCTATGATGTTTTTAGGTAAATGTTAAAGCAGCCTCCTATCACTTGGATTTTTAAAATCTGTGAGCTTTCACTTTTACCTCATGGTAGCTAATGTCTTGCTAAAAAATTACAACTCGCTGCTGAACAACCATTGAAAGGAGAATGTTGGATCCCACGAAAAAAGATATCCCATGTCCAGGGGCAAAGGAGAAGCCTCAGCAAAATGGCAATAAGGATGAAATCACGTTTAGAATCAAACCCCATACCTGCCAGAGAGACACTCAGAGGGCTCAAACAAACCTTGTGCACACCAGGACCAGAGACCCCACAGAGACTGAGACAAAATTGTGTTTGAGTGTCTACTGAGGAGGTACAGGTCAGCAGTGGCCTGCCACAGGGGCAAGGGATCTGGGTGCAGCAGACCTGGGTATGGCATAAGCCCTCTTACAGGAGGTCGCCATTAACCCTACCACAGAGCCGCCAGAACTTACACAAGACTGGGGAAAAAGACTCTTTTAGGGCACAAACAAAACCTTGTGTGCACCAGGACCCAGGAGAAAGGAGCCATGAACCCACAAGAGACTGACCCAGAATTGCCTGTGAGTGTCCAAGAGTCTCCATTGGAGGTGTGGGTCGGTGATGGCCTGCTGCAGGGTCTGGGGCACTGAGTGAAGCAGTGCATGCACAGCATCTTTTGAAGGAGGCCGCCATTTTCTTCATTACCTCCACCATAATTTGGCCTCAGGTCAAACAACAGGGAGGGAACACAGCCCCGCCCATCAACAGAAAATTGAATTAAAAATTTACTGAGCATGGTCAGGCTCATCAGAACAAGATCCAGTTTCCCCCTCAGTCAGTCTATCCCATCAGGAAGCTTCCATAAGGCTTTTATTCTTATTCATCAGAGGGCAGACAGAATGAAAACCACAATCACAGAGAACTAAACAAACAGATCACATGGACCAAAGCCTTGTCTAACTCAGTGAAACTATTAGCCATGCTGTGTAGGGCCACCAAAGACAGACAGGTCATGGTGGAGAGTTCTGACAAAATGTGGTCTACTGGAGAAGGGAATGGCAAACCATTTCAGGATTCTTGCCTTGAGAACCCCATAAATGGTATAAAAAGGCAGAAAGATAGGACACTAAAAGATGAACTCCCCAGATTGGTAGGTGCCCAATATGCTACTGGAGATCAGTGGAGAAATACCTCCTGAAAAAATGAAGAGATGAAAACAAAGCAAAAACAATACCCAGTTGTGGATGTGACTGGTGATGGAAGTAAAGTCTGATGCTGTAAAGAGTAATATTGTGTAGGAACTTAGAATGTTAGGTCCATGAATCAAGGGAAATTGGAAGTGGTCAAACAGGATTGCCAAGAGTGAGCATCCACATTTTAGGAACAAGTGAATTAAAATGGACTGGAATGGGTGAATTTAACTCAGATGGTCATTATATCTACTACTGTGGGCAAGAATCCCTTAGAAGAAATGGAGTGGCCATTGTAGTCAACAAAAGAGTCCAAAATGGAGTACTTGGATGCAATCTCAAAAATGACAGAATGATCTCTGTTCGTTTCCAAGGCAAACCATTCAATGTCACATAATCCAAGTCTATGCCCTGACCAGTAATGCTGAAGAAGCTGAAGTTGAATGGTTCTATGAAGACCTACAAGACCTTCTAGAACTAACACCCCAAAAAGATGTCTTTTTCATTATAGGGGACTGGAATGCAAAAATAGGAAGTCAAGAGATACCTGGGATAACAGGTAAATTGGCCTTGGAGTACAAAATGAAGCAGGTCAAAGGCTAACAGAGCTTTGCCAAGAGAACGCACTGGTCATAGCAAACACCCTCTTCCAACAACACAAGAGAAGACTCTACACATGGACATCATCAGATGGTCAACATGGAAAACAGATTGATTATATTCTTTGCAGCCAAAGATGGAGAAGCTCTATACAGTCAGCAAAAACAAGATTGGGAATTGACTGTGGCTCAGATAATGAACCCCTTATTGCCAAATTCATACTTAAATGAAGAAAGTAAGGAAAAGCAGTAGAACGTTCAGGTATGACCTAAATCAAATCATTTACAATTTACATTGGAAGTGACAAATAGATTCAAGGGATTCGATCTGATAGAATGCCCGAAGAACTACAGATGAAGGTTCATGACATTGTACAGGAGGCAGGGATAAAGACCATTCCAAGAAAAAAAAAAAAAATGAAAAAAGTAAAACAGTTGTCTGAGGAGGCCTTACAAAGAACTGAGAAAAGAAAAGAAGCTAAAGGCAAAGGAGAAAAGGAAAAATATACCCATTTGAATGCAGAGTTCCAAAGAATAGCAAGGAAAGATTAAAAAAGTCTTCCTTGGTGATCAATGCAAAGAAATAGAGAAAAACAATAGAATGGGAAAGACTAGAGATCTCTTCAAGAAAATTAGAGATATCAGTAGAATATTTTATGAAAAGATGGGCTCAATAAAGGACAGAAATGGTATGGACCTAATGGAAGCAGAAGATATTAAGAAGAGGTGGCAAGAATACACAGAAGAACTGTACAGAAAAGATCTTCATGACCCAGATAATCACGATGGTGTAATCACTCACCTAGAGCCAGACATCCTGGAACATGAAGCCAAGTGGGCCCTAGGAAGCATCACTATGAACAAAGCTAGTGGAGGTGATGGAATTCCAGTTTAGCTATTTCAAATCCTAAAAGATGATGCTGTGAAAGTGCTGCACTCAATATGCCAGCAAATTTGGAAAACTCAGCAGTGGCCACAGGACTGGAAAAGGTCAGTTTTCATTCCAATAGCAAAGAAAGACAATGCCAAAGAATGCTCAAACTACCGCTCAATTGTACTCATCTCACACACTAGTAAAGTAATGCTCAAAATTCTCCAAGACAGACTTCAAATATACATGAACCGTGAACTTCCAGATGTTCAAGCTGGTTTTAGAAAAGGCAGAGGAACCAGAGATCAAATTGCCAACACCTGTTGAATCATCAGAAAAGCAAGAGAGTCCCAGAAAGACATCTATTTCTGCTTTATTGATATGTCAAAGGCTTTGAATGTGTGGATCGCAATAAACTGTGGAAAATTCTGAAAGAGAAGGGAATACCAGACCAGACCACCTGACCTGCCTCTTTAGAAATCTGTATGCAGGTCTGGAAGCAACAGTTAGAACTGGACAACAACAGACTGGCTCCAAATAGGAAAAGGAGTACCTCAAGTGGAAGTCACTACCCACCTTTGGTTGATTCCTGGCTTGAACGTGGCTGCTATTTCTTCAGATGTTCCTATCTCTCAAGGAAGTCAGATAAGAATGTTTATGTTAAAATCCACATTTTCAAATTTGGAATTTTAAAAAATGTTGAACACTCTGCAACTCAAACACAGCATGTCTGTAGTCAACCAGTCTCAAAGTCCTAACTTTACATAAAAGACGGAAGGAAAGGATGCTGTCATTCATTGATTTGGAAGGCAGGGGTCAGAGAAACAAAGAAAGGTTTATTTCAGGGCCTAAGAATGAGGATGAATGGTTTGGGCTCCAAAACCCTGAACTCCCTGATGATTTTCAGGGAGAAGTTTTTAAAGGTAAAATTTGAGGTGAGAGCTGAAGGGTATATGACATTTTTCTGATTGACTCATGGCGAGGTTACAGGGCAGTGTTCTAGGAGTCTTCTGTTCAGCTTGAGGTTATCATCCTCCACCTGGGTGTGTGCCTTAGTTCTTTCTTATGGACCCAGGCCTTGATCTTTTCCAGGTGCCTTCATGGTTACCATTTTCTCCTTACCCTCACCTATATGGCTGCTGTCAGTGCTAATCTATGTGGGACCTTGGTTATCTCCTCTGCATGGGGAGAATTTCCAACAGCAGATGTGGGTGAAACATCCTTTTCCTTAGCAGGTGGCAGCCAGCAACTCCTGTGGAAGGTCCAGCAGACCAGGCTATCCATACAGCTGTGGTCCCTCAACTCCCTCCCAGCAGCCCAGACTTGAAGCTGCTCAAGGAGCAAAGAGTACCTCTGACACCATACTTGCAGGTGATTTTAAACTGCTGCTACTGCTACTGCTAAGTCACTTCAGTCGTGTCCAACTCTGTGTGACCCCATAGATGGCAGCCCACCAGGCTCCCCTGTCCCTGGGATTCTCCAGGCAAGAACACTGGAGTGGGTTGCCATTTCCTTCTCCAATGATTTTAAACTAGATAGTTAAAAACTGACTTGTTTGATTCTGACCTGTATATAATTTTTGTATAAGCTAGCTAATACTGAGAGGCTAAAAATTAAACTAAAGATCATATAAAACCTGTACATAATTCTCTTACTTCCATCTGACAAAATTCAGATTCTAATGTGCATCCTTATTTATAAGTTACTTCACTTATTAATTTTTTTATTTAGGAAATACCTTCAACAAAAAAACCATCAAAGTGATTTTGAGTTAGAAAATATGTGTCAATTAAACTTTAAGCAAAATCTTACAATGGTATTTACTTTTAACTAATTAAGACAACTTAATAAAAAAAAAAAAAAAAACTTTTATTTCCCTAATCTTGGAGGTAAGCAAAAAATGAGATTTGTGGCAAACTGTATAAAAAATAAAGAGGAAGGAAAAAGAAATTATTGCTTATGTTGAAGGCCCCTAGATATGTAGTCACTGTTTAGTTTCAAATTTGCAATTTAAATATTCAAGATCTATATTCTTTAGCCCAAAGACTCACATTTATATCTGGGGAATATGCCACAATGTATTGCAAATTATGTTTTTTTACATAATTCTTCAACAGATTTAGTTGGTCTATTGAGAAAATAATTGTCTAACTATCAGATCAGATCAGATCAGTCTCGAAGTCATGTCTGACTCTTTGCGACCCCATGAATTGCAGCACGCCAGGCCGCCCTGTCCATCACCAACTCCCGGAGTTCACTCAGATTCAGGTCCATCGAGTCAGTGATGCCATCCAGCC
>NW_011494721.1:3183376-3190129 GCF_000754665.1 Bison bison bison
GGAGAGGGGCAAAAGTGGCAGTGGGAGCCCAGTCAGGAGGCTGGTGCAGGACTCAAGTGAGAGATGATGGTGGCTTGGGCTAGGGAGGTGGTTCAGTACAGTTCAGTCGCTCAGTCATGTCCGACTCTTTGTGACCCCATGAATCGCAGCACGCCAGGCCTCCCTGTCCATCACCAACTCCCGGAGTTCACTCAGATTCAGGTCCATCGAGTCAGTGATGCCATCCAGCCATCTCATCCTCTGTCGTCCCCTTCTCCTCCTGCCCCCAATCCCTCCCAGCGTCAGAGTCTTTTCCAATGAGTCAACTCTTCGAATGAGGTGGCCAAAGTACTGGAGTTTCAGCTTTAGCATCATTCCTTCCAAAGAAATCCCAGGGCTGATCTCCTTCAGAATGGACTGGTTGGATCTCCTTGCAGTCCAAGGGACTCTCAAGAGTCTTCTCCAACACCACAGTTTTGGCACTCAGCCTTCTTCACAGTCCAACTCTCACAACCATACATGACCATAGGAAAAACCATAGCCTTGACTAGACGAACCTTTGTTGGCAAAGTAATGTCTAACTATAATGAGATATTATTTCACTTCTAGTGGCATGGCTACCATTACAAAGACTGACAGCATCAAATTTGGTAAAGATGTGGAATGGATCTCATATTTTTCTGGTGAATGTTTAAAATGGATTAACATATTTGCTATTTTGTATTTCCTTCAAAAATATAATTAACATATTTATATCTCTATATACATGTGTCTGATTTCCCTGGTGGCTCAGACGGTAAAGCACATTTGCCTACAATGCAGGAGACCTGGGTTCGATCCCTGGGTGGGGAAGATCCTTTGGAGAAGGAAATGGCAACCCACTCCATACTCTCGCCTGGAAAATCCCATGGACGAAGGAGCCTAGTAGGCTACAATCCATGGAGTTGCAAAGAGTCGGACACAACTGAGTGACTTCACACACACACACACACACACACACACACACAAACTAGTCTAGTTTATGAACTAGCAATTCTAATTATTTACCGAAGAGATATATAAACCTATGTCCACAAGGAGCCTTATACAAAAAGAGTCAAAGCAGATTTTTCATAATGGCACCAAACTGGCAACAACCCAAATGTCCATCCACTAGTTAAGTGTATAAATAAAGAGCTACATATGTTTATAGGGGAATGAAAGTAAAGTCAAAGTGAAGTTGTTCAGTCATGTCCAACTCTTTGTGACCCCATGGACTGTAGCCTACAATGCTCCTCTATCCATGGGATTTTCCAGGCAAGAGTACTGGAGTGGGTTGCCATTTCCTTCTCCAGAGGATCTTCCCAACCCAGGGATCGAACCTGGGTCTCCCACATTGTAGGTAGATGCTTTACCATCTGAGTGAATGCTGTTTAGAAGTTTTTTTTTTAAAGAATGGGCTACTAATATATACTACAACCTGGATGAATCTCAAGGACATTTTATTAAATAAAAGAAGTCATTCACAAAAAGGTACATATTGTATGTTTCCATTACATGAAGTTCAAGAACAAGCAAAATACTTCTATAATAATAGGAATTAGAAAAATCATTACCCAGTAGTCAGGAGATTGATTAGAGGGCCCAAGTGGATTTTCTGGAATGAGTGAAATATTCTTTTTCTTTGTTTGGATAATGCTTTCACAAGTGTACATTTATCAAAGCTAAATGAATTGTATTCCTCAGATATATGCATCTAAGTGCATATAAAAATTACTTCAGTACCAGTAAAGAATCTTCTTGAAATGAAGGAGATATGAAGATGTGGGTTCAATCCCTGGGTAAGGAAGATCTCCTGGAGGAGGAAATGGCAACCCACTCCAGTGTTCCTGCCTGGGAAATCCCATGGACAGAGGAGCCTGACAGGCTACAGTCCATGGATCACAATATTGGACATGACTGAGCTACTAAACAGCAACAAATTAGTAAAAACATACATATTTCTCTTATAAGGTAGTAAAAATATTTCCATCTATAACTTTAAATAAAATCATTATATTATTATTCCCAGGTAATTGGGGAAAGATTGTTCTGAGCTTGTCATAGTGGGTGTTTATGGATGGGATTAACATTTGACTCAACAGACTAATCACAACAAGTTGCCCTCCCTAATGTGGATAAGCCTCATACCATCAGTTGAAGATCTGCATAGAACAAAAAGACTGAGTAACAGGAAACTCCT
Source organism: Bison bison bison (assembly GCF_000754665.1). Lineage (NCBI taxonomy): Eukaryota > Metazoa > Chordata > Mammalia > Artiodactyla > Bovidae > Bison > Bison bison. Next base: position 3,185,577 of record NW_011494721.1, read on the forward strand.
CTTGTCTGACTCTTTGAGCTGGAATGTTGTTCTTTTTTATCCTTTGGCTTCAGACTTAACATTGGCTCTTCTTGGGTCTCAAGACTGCCAGCTTTTGAATTGGAACATTGACCATCAATTCTGGTGCTCAGGCTTTTGGACTCACCCTGGGACTACACATCAATTGTCCTGGGTCTCCAGTTTGCTGACTGTAATTTAACTTTTCAGCTTCCATAATTATGTAAGTCAATCTTTTATAATACATTTCTTTATATGTTTTATATTATATTCTAATATTTCTGTATTGATATTTATATATTGTGATAAACATTATATTTTTGATTATCAATGCAGCTTAAATTTGGGTGTTTCTAGAAATAGGATTAAATGTGATTTTCTTGTGGATCTGTAATCAGAGGGGTCGATTTAGTATAATGATCAAATTTTGATTGGTCATATTCCGTTAATACCATAAAAAGGATTATACTTCACACCTTCATTTCAGACAACTTGTTTCCTATTCTTTTTCTCCACCACTCTTTCCCTTTTAACCCACTTGGAAGCTAATTCCTTCTGTGTAACTCTCTTCACCTTTCTATAATTATTTTACTCTTAGAATTGTGTGTGTGTGATCAGTTGTGTCTGACTCTTTGTGATACTATGTAGTCCACCAGGCCCCTTTGTCCATGGGATTTCTCAGGGAAGAATACTGGAATGGGTAGACATTTCCTTCTCCAGAGGATCTTCCCAATGCAGAGGTCAAACCTGTGTCTCCTGCATCTCCTGCATTGCAGGTGGATTCTTCACTGCTGAGCCAACAGGGTTTCCATTCTTAGAATTAAGCCCCATTTATTTAACTAATTCTCAGCTATAAAATTCTTAACATCATTCTCTTTGACCATCACCATCAACTTTATTATAATCAGGGAAGCAGTTTAGATTAGTGGTTAAGATAATGGACTTGACATTTGGATTACTAGCTGTTTGATCTTAGTTAACATCTCTGTACTTAAGTTTCAGTCGCTGGAGAGACAATATTTGTCTTCTGCTGTTGTTAGCATGTGATGACAATGTATTTCAAATATTTAAAAGAATATTGGACGTAAACACCTAGAGAAGTGAATGCAACTCTTCAGTATTCTTGCCTAGAGCATCCCATAGACTGAAGGACCTGGTGGCCTACAGTCCGTGGGGTCACAAAGAGTCAGACGTGACTTATGTGACTTAGCTCACTGGAACATAAATAAGGTGACATAATTATCAAAAATAAAACTTAGTGTATTGACACATTACCTTCATTATCATCACTAAGCATACAGTATGTGCCTAAAAAAAAAAAAAGAGAGAGAGAGAAAAGGCAAATTTTTCTAGTTTTATGAGCGTGCATGTGTGCTCAGTCATTCAGTCTTGTCCATCTCTTTGCAACTGCTTGAACTCTAGCCTGTCAGGCTCTTCTGCCCATGGAGTTTTTCAGAAAAAAAAAAAAGAATACAGGAATGAATTGCCATATCCTCCCCCAGGGTATATTTGTGACCCGAGGATAGAACCCACGTCTCCTGCATTGGTAGGCAGATTCTTTACCACTGAACCACGTGGGAATCCTAATTTTATGAGACTTACAATCTAGTGGTGAAAGTTAATCATTTGCACATAAACCATAAGACTAATTATAAATCATACTGTAAAAATATATTGCATATACAGTTAAAAGGTAAAGAATCAATCACCAATTCAATGGACATGAATTTGAGCAAACTCAGGGAGATGGTGAGGGACAGCGAAGCCTGGCATGCTGCAGTCCATAAGGCCACAAAGAGTCAGACATGATTTAGCAACTGAACAACAACAACATTGAAAGATATAAATGTAGTTTTTTCTTAAACTTACACCTTTTCTTAAAGCATAACAATTTAAAGCAAAAAGTGCATCCAAAAAGTGTTAAAATTTTCCATTGTTATACAAATGCAAAGTATTATTTTTATCACCATTATCATGCAGTCTAAAAATTACATTCCAAAAGAAGAACCTGAAGGCCACAAAACTGAGTTGCCAACACTAAATCAGTAGCAGACCAAAGACCAAAATCTAATTTAGCTAGCTCCCGATTACTATTCTTTCAGATAAAATTTGGAGAAATGCAGTAACTAAAGACAGTAGAGTGAAATGAGTGAAACTGGAGAAGAGTGGAGTTTTGTTTCAGATCATTAGAGGGAAAGATATGATTAAAATTTAGGAATAATTGTATGATCTTGCATAGTCTTGTATAATGTGTATAATGCATGAATGCATATAATATGGCATAATGGGAGAAGAGATGAATAAGCTAAAAATGAACTCTCCTATAAAGGATCCAGTATGAAACTATCTTAGTTTCAAACTAAGTTTTTCTCTTCCCAAATCTCTCTAGGTGACAAATGGTACTTAAATAAAGTATTGACTTAAGGGAAAAGATCTGTTTTACTGTAAAATCTATTAATGCTATTATTAAGACTTTCAGAGATATTTGAAATGGTTCCTCAAGAACTTTCCAAACAGACAAAGCTGTTTTAAGGATCATAATATTGTAATTTGCTGAACTCTTTATTATACAATGAGAATTTAAGAATCTTAAGGATGTTATTCCATAGTGTCATGATGAAGTTGAGGAAGAGAATGACTTACTTGGAAATGATTTGGGCTTATATGATATATTTTGTAGTGAATTATAAATTATATAATTTTATATAGGTAAGCTTTATATATTGAAAGCCTATTAAAACAGTTAAAGGAGTTATATCAGCTTGTAATAGAAGGAAGAGAAACAAAACAACATGAGGAAGGGTTCTGAAACTTCAAACATTTACAAGTAGAGAATCTGCTTAAGTCAATTCTTTTTTTTTTTTTTTTTGCATTTTAACTACAATTTTATTTTTAAACTTTACAAAATTGTATTAGTTTTGCCAAATATCAAAATGAATACGCCACAGGTATACATGTGTTCCTCATCCTGAACCCTCCTCCCTCCTCCCTCCCCATACCATCCCTCTGGGTCGTCCCAGTGCACTAGCCCCAAGCATCCAGCATCGTGCATCGAACCTGAACTGGCAACTCGTTTCATACATGATATTTTACATGTTTCAATGCCATTCTCCCAAATCTTCCCACCCTCTCCCTCTCCCACAGAGTCCATAAGACTGTTCTATACATCAGTGTCTCTTTTGCTGTCTCGTACACCGGGTTATTGTTACCATCTTTCTAAATTCCATATATATGCGTTAGTGAAGTAAGCCAGAAAGTCAATTCTTAAGAAGCCTTAGGGAAAGGAAAGGTGGACTCAGAGGGAAGGACTAAGTTGAACAATATCTATGGAGAACAAGGAGTAGGAGTGAACTCTAATCAAAGGAAAATCCGATCAAACTGGCAGCATGTAACTAGCTAAATTTCAGAATTGATATGGACCAGTAATCACTGTGTTCCTTCCTTTTACCAGTCATTTTTAATGGGACTGTCCATAGCAGTTATCCAATGTTTGACCCCAAATTTTGAGCCTTTGGAGACCTAGAACAACTGGCTCTTTGAGTCAAATATTTCACTTGATATCACATCATTCAAAAGAGTGCTCAAAGAGCTGTATTTGAGGAACTGCCCATAAAAATGTATCACTTATACCTAGGTCTGATTTAGACAATAAGGTTCTTAACTTTGAGCTGATGTAATTATGGAATGAGACTTTTCTGTCTTGGGGAAGAGAAAGGACATTTTTTGCATGTGGGAGAGATATAAATTGTGGTAGCCTGAAACAAACTGTGGCAGATAGTATTTTTCAAATATGACAATAATATTACCTCCTAGCTCCCTTTTCCTTTTTACCATATATCTTTGAGACCTCTCCAATGAAGAGTTATTCCCTTCCCTTAAATTTGGGCAGGACTGTGACAAAGCTATATGGCTTTGAGAAAGAAGGTTGTAAAGTGTGTTATATCTTTCTAGTTCATTTAGACTGCTTGTTCTTAAAAAATCTAGCTACTGTATTTGTATAATCCCAAGAGGCCTGTGTAGAGAGGGTCATGTGAAGAAGAACCTAGATCTCTGGTCCACAGTTCTGACTGAACTCTCGTCTAATATGCCAATGTGGCAGTCATGCGAGTAAGCCATCTTGAATATTTTAGCCTCTAGTTTAACAACTTTCAGCTGATGATGCATGGAATATTGTAGATATGTAAACAACATAAATTAATATTAAGTCATTAAATTTCAGAGTGATTTATTACACAAATGATGCAACATTGAAGACAGAATAAAATCGAACTCCTACCCTGTCTCATGAGGCCATGTATAATCTAGTATTTACCTATTCCCTATGCTCATGCTTTAGCATCATTCCTTCTGAAGAACACCCAGGACTGATCTCCTTTAGAATGGACTGGTTGGATCTCCTTGAAGTCCAAGGGACTCTCAAGAGTCTTCTCCAACACCATAGTTCAAAAGCAGCAATTCTTCGGCACTCAGCTTTCTTCACAGTCCAACTCTCACATCCATACATGACCACTGGAAAAACCATAGCCTTGAATAGACAGACCTTTGTTGTCAAAGTA
>NW_011494721.1:3190229-3204075 GCF_000754665.1 Bison bison bison
TGACTAGATAGACCTTTGTTGGCAAAGTAATGTCTCTGCTTTTCAATATGCTATCTAGGTTGGTCATAACTTTCCTTACAAGGAGTAAGCGTCTTAATTTCATGGCTATGCAATTTTCATCTGCAGTGATTTTGGAGCCCAGAAAAATAGAGTTTGACACTGTTTCCACTGTTTCTCCATCTATTTCCCATGAAGTGATGGGACCAGATGCCATGATCTTCATTTTCTGAATGTTGAGCTTTAAGCCAACTTTTTCACTCTCCTCTTTCACTTTCATCAAGAGGCTTTTTAGTTCCTCTTCACTTTCTGCCATAAGGGTGGTGTGATTTGCATATCTGAGGTTATTGATATTTCTCCCAGCAATCTTGATTCCAGCTTGTGCTTCTTCCAGCCCAGTGTTTCTCATGATGTACTCTACATAGAAATTAAATAAGCAGGGTGACAATATACAGCCTTTTCCTATTTGGAACCAGTCTGTTGTTCCATGTCCAGTTCTAACTGTTGCTTCCTGACCTGCATACAGGTTTCTCAAGAAGCATATCAGGTGGCCTGGTGTTCCCATCTCTTTCAGAATATTCCAGTTTATTGTGATCCACACGGTCAAAGGCTTTGGCATAGTCAATAAATAGATGTTTTTCTATTTATAGAAATAGAAATAGTCAGAAATAGATGTTTTTCTGGAACTCTCTTGCTTTTTCAATGATCCAGCGGATATTGGCAATTTGATCTCTGGTTCCTCTGCCTTTTCTAAAACCAGCTTGAAGCTGAACTCCAGTACTTTGGCCACCTCATGCAAAGAGTTGACTCATTGGAAAAGACTCTGATGCTGGGAGGGATTGGGGGCAAGAGGAAAAGGGGACGACAGAGGATGAGATGGCTGGATGGCATCACAGACTCGATGGATGCGTGTTTGAGTGAACTCCGGGAGTTGGTGATGGACAGGGAGGCCTGGGGTGCTGCAATTCATGGGGTCGCAAAGAGTTGGACACGACTGAGTGACTGAACTGAACTGAACTGAACTATGCTCATGCTATACTATTCTCCATTGTACTTGCTTTTTTATGATCACACTGATTCTTCTCCTATTTTCTAAAATATAACTAGTTCCTTTCTTCAGACTCTGTCATTGTCATTTCCTTGATGAGAATATTTTTTCTCCAAATCTTGTAATTCAGGTTGCAGTTTAAGAAAAGTATGATCAGAAATAGACTCTCTGACAATTCAGTCTGAAGTACCCACCAAGAATTCCAGCCCATCTCCGTATTTATTTTTTTTAAGGAGTATCTATCTTCATCATCTATTTGTCAATCTATCTATCCTATCTATTTTATCATTCCACTACTAGAATAAACCCTATGAGAACAGGGTCTTTGTTATTCTGATCTTTTTCTTAATCTCCTTTACCTAGAACAGTACTTGGTACATAGTAGGTACTCCACAATTATTTATCAAATGAATGCATCAGTGGAAATTAATATTAATTCAGTTTTACACAGCAAAACAGAAATCTAAGATTCAATACAACACATATTTCCTAGAAATAAAATTCTTTCTTTTTAAATAAAATATTTTAGATTGTTTCAGAAAATATTCACAAGCTTGTGACAACAAAACAGATAAGATGATTTCTATTGGATGGATTAGATGGATCACCTCCATAAGTTCCTTCATATCAATCAATAGTGTATAATAAACTCAAAATCTTAGATAAGACTTTACATATTTAGTTAATTGATATTTTTTCTATTAATATGAATCTTTACTTTCTGAAAGACAGACAAAAATATAATTCTGAAATTCTGTTTTTAATATTATGTTTGCAATTTAGTGTTAAACTTCATTTAAAACTTCCTTTCCAGAGAGAAGAAAAAATTTATAAGTAATAGTCAGTAAAAGAAGAGATAACTTTGGGGCATGAATTCTTGGCATAATAGTGATATAGCTTTTTCATCTAATCATTGTTACACATAGATTTAAAATATTTTTTAATGATTTTAATTTACTTACTTGGAATTTACTTCTTTGCACTTCAAAGCCTGGATAACTGAGTGCAGAAATGTAGTTAGAATAATCCTTCTAATCAAGGATTATTAGCCACCTCTTTAGAGTCCCAAAATAAGTTAGAGAATTTGCATTAGTGATTTTCTCCCTGAGGAAAAGCAGTAATCTGAAGTCTCATTAGCATCTAATTCTGAAAAAAAAAATCAGAGGATCTGTTTATATTATAACCTGATGTTGGCAGCTTTCCTCAGTTTTCCCTGGAATTTCTTGAGATATATCCTGCTGAGAGAGGTATACCAAATCCTTTTGGTTTGAGACACATATAGAGCAAGCCATAGCCTTAGGCCAGAGGGCAGTCTTCTCTGATCATCTACATTCCTGTTCTAAACTACCTCTACTGTTGGCTCTTGAACAGGAATATCCTGGGATTAATAGTTGGTAAGGCAATGGCACCCCACTCCAGTACTCTTGCCTGGAAAATCCCATGGATGGAGGAGCCTGTTAGGCTGCAATCCATGGGGTCGAAAAGAGTCAGACACGACTGAGCGACTTCACTTTCACTTTTCACTTTCATGCATTGGAGAAGGAAATGGCAGCCACTCCAGTGTTCTTGCCTGGAGAATCCCAGGGACGGGGGAGCCTGGTGGGCTGCCGTCTATGGGGTCACACAGAGTCGGACACGACTGAAGTGACTTAGCATAGCATAGCATAGGCTCTAATTGCCTATTATTTCTTGCTCATTTTCTTATTCCTTTGATAAAAGTGAAAGGTTGAGCCTTCAATAGCTTTTGTGCTTATGTCTTATTCTATTAGACTAATCATAATATGATTCCACTTATGCACAAACAGCAGCAGCAATCATTATTTAATTCTAATTCCTATCTCACTGTAAATAAGACAGACCATGATTTTACTAACAAATTTCCAATGCACATAAGTAATAGCATATACTTAGGTTATCACAGTGCCTAACTCTCCCTCATGAGCAAAATGACTGTATTTTCTTGTGCTTATCTTGCAGTTTCACAAGATGTCCCATTAATTTCATTATTGTTCCCTTAGGCTATTAGTCGTAGTCACTTCCCTCATCCCTTGCTTCTCTCTGTTGGTGCCTTATCTTTTCCTTTCTACCCCTGCTTGGCATTGTTTCCCTATTACTGACAGCTCCTTTAATGATGTGACTTCCTCCACTTTCCTTGCCTTCAGATTGTCCCATAGCATCTTTGGTCATTCTTCACATATATTATTTGCTTTATGCCATACTGTATTTGTAAAATACATAAAATATTGGTGGCATTTTTATTTTACAGATGATGAAACTGAAGTATGGAAGATAAATGACTCCCCAGAGGCAGTGATTTGTGGACCTTGTAGTGGGCTTGATGGGAGGAAAATAGAGGTGAAGTGCCAAAATAGAGAAATTGCATAAGGACAGATGAAATAACACACACAGAGCATTTATCTCTTCCTGAAGCTTCCCCATTTCACAAAATTCCTAAGATATTGAGAGAAAAAAATGGCATGAACATGTTTAATCTTATACCAGTTAGTGCCATTTTTCTTTATCCCAACAAATACATCTATAAATTCTATTTCACATATCATTTAACCTTATCTACCTACCATGATATTGTTCAGCTGACACATTCTATTTATTAAATATTGATTACAGGCATTTTCAGTCAGTTCAGTCGCTCAGTTGTGTCTGACTCTTTGCGACCCCATGAATCGAAGCATGCCAGGCCTCCCTGTCCATCACCAACTCCCGGAGTTCACTCAGACTCATGTCCATCGAGTCAGTGATGCCATCCAGCCATCTCATCCTCTGTCATCCCCTTCTCCTCTTGCTCCCAATCCCTCCTAGCATCAGAGTTTTTTTTCCAGTGAGTCAACTCTTCACATGAGGTGGCCAAAGTACTGGAGTTTCAGCATTAGCATCATTCTTTCCAAAGAAATCCCAGGGCTAATCTCCTTCAGAATGGACTTGTTGGATCTCCTTGCAGTCCAAGGGACTCTCAAGAGTCTTCTCCAACATCACAGTTCAAAAGCATCAATTCTTTGGTGCTCAGCTTTCTTCACAGTCCAACTCTCACATCCATATATGACCACTGGAAAAACCATATCCTTGACTAGACGAACCTTTGTTGGCAAAGTAATGTCTCTGCTTTTGAATATGCTATCTAGATTGGTCATAACTTTCCTTCCAAGGAGTAGGGGTCTTAATTTCATGGCTGCAGTCACCATCTGCAGTGATTTTGGAGCCAAAAAAAAAAAGAAAGTCTGACACTGTTTCCACTGTTTTCCCATCTATTTCCCATGAAGTGATGGGACCAGATGCCATTTTAGTGGCCTAAAATTACACATTTGCTATACTTTACTTCTCTGGGAAAAGTGTGATTTCAAAAAAGATCATGGTTCCTAGTGTTACCTGTGTGATACTATCTTCAACAGTGGACTTAAGGATGCTATTACTCTACTTGCTCAAAATTTATCAGTTTCCCTTGGTCCTCTCTGTTAGCCTCAAGGTTAGGTCTCTGTCCAATTATTTCTTCTTTCCTGTTTCCAGGGCTAATGTAAATAACTGCACTTTGTATGTAATGTCATTCTGAAGTGTACCAACCCCAAACATATATCTAATGACCTTTGCAACAGTTTTATATACCAGAGTTTCTATTAGGACCCTTAGCAGAATGTTGGGACTTCTCTCATAGCTCAGTCAGTAAAGAATCTCCCTACAGTGTAGAAGATTCTGGATCAATTCCTGGGTTGGGAAGATCTCTGGGAGAAGAAAATGGCAACTCACTCCAGTGTTCTTGCCAGGAGAATCCAATGGACAGAAGAGCCTGACAGACTACAGTCCATGGGGTCACAAGAGTCAGACACGACTTAGCAACTAAACCACCACCAAGAGCAGAACAGGCTGTAATTAATACGAAGAAAACAAGTCTATACCTACTGATAAATAGAAGATTCATTTATGAGTTTCTACAATGGGGCAAGTTGTGTTATAAATGTTGAGAACTCAAAACAAAATAGTACAGACATAGTCCCACTCTCATGGAACTTACATTCTACTGTTGGAAGAAACAGAAAATAATAAAATAAAAATAGAATAAAACATTGGGGAGTTCTTATAAGTACTGTTAAGAAAAATATAGTAGGAAAATAGGATAGACAGACATGGATACTTATTTCAGGATTTAAAAAATGAAAGGACTTCCTGGTGGTCCAGTGATTAGGATTCTGCACTTCTACTGCAGCAGGTATGGGTTCAACCCCTGGTTGAGGAAAACAAAGTTCCACATGCTATGGGGCACAGCTCTCCCCTCTCCACCCTCCCCCCACCCCCCCAAAAAAGCACCTTTCTCTCAGGAGCCGAGATAAAAGTAAGAAAGTACTTTGTAACAGGATATGTGAACAGAAATCTGAATGAAGTGGATAAATGAGCCTGCCATGCAAGTATGTGGAGGCATAATATTTCTGGGTGGGGGAATAGCAAGTGCAAATGTCCTGAGATAAGAATGAGCTCCAAGAACTTAAGGAATAGCAAGGAGACCACTGTGGCTAGGGTAAAATAGTCAACTAGTAGAATATTAGGAAATGAAGACACAAAGAAAGCTGGAGAGGAAGTCAAACTGCAACTTAAGAGCCATAGTAAAAACCAAAGAATTTATTCTAAATGTGATAGGAAATCATTGAAAAGTTTTGAGCAGAGGACCAACATTATCTAGTTTGCCAATTGGAAGTGTCATTCTTGCTGCTGTGTAGAGAATAGACTGAAGAATGCAAGGCAATATTTCACATTTTTTGGAGGTGAATTAGGTGGATATAGAAGTTGTCCATGTTGGATATGATGACATCAGTTGGGTTGATGGTGGAGGTGGTGAGAAGAGTGAAAACAAGCACACATGGGGAATTTCCTGGTGGTCCAGTGGTTAGGATTCCACGCTTCCACTGCAGAGGACCCAAGTTTGATCTTTGGTTGAGGATCTAAGCTACTCTGGGCAGCCAAAAAAGAAAAAAAGATAATTAATTTCTTCAGTTTAGATTTGTGCATTTTCCAGGAATTCCCTGGTGGTCTAATTGTTAGTTCGGGGGAGTGTGTAATTTCCTCAATTCTGTCTCATCACAACAAACATTTTAAGTGATGGACCCAGATGAATCAGTGGTACAGCTCCATGTTACAGCTCAGTTTTATTTAGAAAATAAAGGAAAATACATCCTCAAGGCCTGAGGGCCTGCTGACCAAAAAGACATGAAGAAAAGAGAGAGAGAGAGAGACAGCGAGAATGAGAGAGAGCAAGAGCAAGAGGCAGAGAGGGAGAGAGGGAGAGAGGGAGAGAGCGAGGGAGAGCCAAAAAGAAAGTGCAAGAGAGAGTGAGCAAGAGCAAGCGAGAGCTAGAGAAGGAGAGAGGCAGAGAGGGAGAGAGGCCCCAGGCCTCTTGGCTCCTCTTTTTATATGTTTATTTATTTTTTTTCCCTTCCCTGGGCCTGCCCTATGTAAATTGGGCTAGCCAGGAGTGCTGTTTGTTCTACCTGAGGTCCTCACTCTTGTCCTCAGACCTTTCTTTGTTCTATTTTTTCAGGCTTTTCCCTTCCTTGTCATTTAGCTACCCCCATTCTGGACACCTAAACTATTCTAACTACCTAACATTAAGATTCTGCACTCTCACTGCCAAAGGCCAGGATTTGATCCCTCAATGAGGAAATGAAATCCATAAGCCACGTGGTGTGCAAAAAAAAAAAAAAGGACATACACCCAAGGTAGCTCTTACCTTTGCTCTGACTACTATTTACTGAAGGATTAGATGTGAGGTTTAAGAGAAATAGAAAGCTGAAATACGATTGCAACATTTTAATCCTGAGCAACTAGGTTCGTGGTGGTACCATTTTCTTCCATAAGGAACACTGGAAGACAAGAAAGTTGAGGGCAGAAATAACAGGAATCAAGAAACTATATTTCAAGATGTTGAGCTGAGGTGCCTTAAGACTTCCAATTAGAGGTTATTGTTTTGTTTTAGGTCAGTTGAGTTAATCTGGAATTGCATGTTTCCCTCAATTCTCTTCCCTGAATAGTTCCAGGTGAGTAATAAAGACATTAATAATGAGGTTGGGAAGGCAAAAGTGAAGCAATAGTCATCTTATTTCTATTTTCACAAAGATGATGCAGGGGATAAGGTACTTTTGCAGTACACACTTGTGGTCACTTATCTGCTGACTCATCTTGCTGGTGTGAGGCAGCAACCAGCTCTCAAAAACTTAAGGCGCATGAAAAGGAAAGCGAGTATTATACTTGTGGAGAGATATTTTATACTGCTTGCATTATAACAGATAGATGCATAGTGAAAATGGAGCCTATTAAATAATGTGACAAGGGATTTAAGTCATGATTAAACAGTCCTTGGCCAGAAAGGATAACAAATACCTTTACACAAAGCTCCCATTGGTCCTGGAGCCTGGCAGGTACTGGCAGTGCTTTCAAGAGGCTACAGAGTAAGGTCTGCTGCAGTTTTGCTGGGCTTGTTAAAAATAGCCCTAAGCCAGACACATGCCATCCATCAGAATTAAGTGGATCACTCAGCACCTGCTTCCTGTATCCTGTCTTCTGTTACTCCATGTGCTTTCTCAGATCCTGATGGGTCCTTGGCCCATGCTTCAGGGTGTAACAGTGATCTCTGCCTAGGGAAAAGGTAATGATCTCTGGAACAGTGCATGCAAGTGGGGCATATATTTATCATCTGAGAATTGAGCTTCCATTACTAATAATAGCTATCTTGTATTGAGTACTTACTCTGTGCCAAACTTTTGTGAAACACACTCCAGATTTTATCTCATTTAATCCTGGCAACAGTGGTATAAGGTAAATTCTAGTATTATTCTCTCTTTGTATGGAAATCAATTTAATTGTAAAGAAATCTACTGAATTGCTCAAGATCTCACAGGAAATGGCAGAAGAGTAATGACTCAACTAGATGCCACCTGCCTGTAATGACTGACTTCACTTTTATTATATTAAATTGCTCCCTCGTCTTAGATTAATTTGGAGAACCCTTCTCTCTTGCAGAGACTTTTGGGAGTATCTGACTGTTTGATTTGAAGTTGAACTCTGATGTGGCTCCTGGGTTCTTTGAACTCTTGAAGGAGGGAGTGGAACCTGCAATAACTTGTGATGTTTCAGAGGAAGCAGAGATAAACAGACATATCTTTAAGAAAGATCTTTCTATTCTGGGACAGTCCCTTGAATGGATCATATAAACATGTAAATAAAAAATAAATGCAAATTATATACCAGATGCAAAAAGTAGTCTCCATATCAGAAAAGTTATTCCAGACTCTGCATTATAGCAGTAAATATATTCTTTTTAACATTGGAAATGGAAAATGTGGTCACTGTGGTATATACATCTCTGCAGCCTGATATCTGATTTTTTCTGTTAATAGGTTGAGATTTGACTGTTCTAGAAAACAACAGCTTGTCCTGTGGAGAATTCTGAATACGTGCAGATGGAAAGTTGAGGCTAAATATCAAAAGAAAAAGGAACTATCTTCCTGTGAGATAGAAAGCAGTGGTGAAGATGGTGGAGCAGGAGGAACAATAGCTGGACCAAAAGGCAAGACTTACAATCCACTAGGAAGATGTAACCATCATAAGATTTATGTGCTGAGAAACATAGCTAAAAATCATATGAAGCAAATCTATTAGAAATATAATTGCACAAAATAATTTAAAAATTTCAGTAAACAACATAGAATTTTTTTCAAAATACTCATAGAATATGTTAGCTGAAAAAAATCAATACAATGCAAGAAAATTTATATGTGCTATAAGAACGGCAGACAATAGACTAAAATTTGAAATTAAAAGCAAAAAGAGCCAAAATGAGAAAATGTCTTGAAAATAAAGATACTTTTCTCAATTATTGGTGTTAAAGATGAAATCAAACTGAAATTATAGATTAGAAACAAATTTCACTACATATAAAATCACATATTAAAATTATACTCAGAAGAAGTTTTATAGCACTATATGCTTTTTTTTAATTAGAAATTGTCTGATATAAGTGGAATTTGCATTCACCTCAGGAATCTGGGAAAACAACAGAATAAAACAAATAAAAAATGAAGAATCAAAACTAACATAATTTGTGGTCAATATGTAAAATAAAATCAGATCTAAGTAAACTTGTTTTGTCTATGAAACAATACAGAGAACAAGCAAAAATAAGTCAGTTACTTGCTCTAGGAAGTTTTTGCTCTTCAAAGACAAGACTTTCAAATAACTTTTTAATTAAGACTAATAGCTTTTATCAAGACTACAATAGCTTTAATCAAGACTAATTCAACAATACTGATTTCAAGACACTCATATCATGGGGCCCATCAATCCAAAGCTTTTATTTTTAAACCCTGCCAAATCCTAACCAGTTTCCCTCCTGGCAAGGCTCATATTAAAGTCATTCAGTTCAGGCCCTGAAACCTAATGAACATCTTTCTCCCTCTGACTTTACCTCTTTTGAGTCTTCTTTACTGCATAAGTTCTAATAAACAACTTTGCTTGATGATATTTCTGGATGAATTTTAAAAAGTTAAATTTTAAGGAGTTAAATAATTTTTACTTATTGACATTATTTTAATGTCAATAAGTGTAAAATTATTTAAATGAGGGAGAAGTGACCAATATTTTTTCACAGAATTCCAGATAATATATGGAGATACTTACCCTCTTGGAGGTGGAACTTAATTCTTGTTCCTTCCTTGCATCCTCCCATTAAAAATGAGCTAGATGATATGTTCCAAACAATTGTATAGGGAAAGGTAAAATGGTAAATTTACAGTGGAGGAACCTGGCAAACATCACCCTAACCAAATGATGAAGGTTAACATCACCAGTGATGCCATGTGGACATCATTGCTCCCTGATATGCTGTGATGTAAAAGCTACTTACCTCTGTGCTATTCTTTTTCCAAGCCCAGAAAGAACCCCAGTGTAATCATGAGAAAAGCAGCAGACACTTCCATGTTTAGGGACAATTAAATGAATCAAAAAGAGTGAGTAAATAAATGACTTAGGAGGAGAAAGGATGAATGAAAGAATAAACAGAATAAAGTAACAGTAGAGGAAATAAAGAAAAAAGTAGAACATTTTCAAAAGTTGTATTAATAGTGCTCGGCAATTTTTTTTTTTTAATAAGCTAAACATCAGTGTTTAACTGGCTGGAAATAATAACGATTAGACCTTGATAAGAAATATTTATTACTTTTTTCTGTTTTATAAACAGAATATGATCATGTACATTATTAAATACAACAAATTAACTTTGCTATATAACTGCTTAAATTATAAAAACACATTTCATTCATGTGCTTTCTTCAAAGCAGTAGAATTTTATTATAATTATATAGATTTTTCATGAGTAGAAACATTGCTATTTTCCTAAAAGAATTGTATTATCAGCTTTTCATAATGCATCCTGACTTATATTAATATAAAAATTTATTTTTTAAAATTATGCGTTTTCAATGGTTATTTGTGTATTGCTTTTAAATTAATAGCTTTCATCTGGCAAGAAAGGAAAGTACCTGATGTGTTACATTTATTCTTTCTAAAGGTAATCATTGTCCAGAAAATGTGAAAATGCATAGTCCAGAACTCAGGATACTTAGAATGTATTAGACACATCTATGATATTGGAAAGCTTGTTTATTCCCATTACTAAAATGTGTTATCTTGCCATGTTGTTGCCCCAAGAAGTAGGCACATTCATAATAATATAGCACTAAGGAGAAGGCAATGGCAACCCACTCCAGTACTCTTGCCTGGAGGGTCCCATGGACAGAGGAGCCTGGTAGGCTGCAGTCCATGGGGTCGCTAAGAGTTGACACGACTGAGCGACTTCACTTTCACTTTTCACTTTCATGCATCGGAGAAGGAAATGACAACCCACTCCAGTGTTCTTGACTGGAGAATCCCAGGGACGGGGGATCCTGTGGGCTGCCGTCTATGGGGTCACACAGAGTCATACACGACTGAAGTAACTTAGCAGAAGAAGCAAGAATTTCTTAAAATTTGTCTACATGAGGAAAGTGAAATTCTGGCTTTAGTTATAGGGATCATTTCTTTTAAAATATTTAATAGGTATAAGTACATGGTGATTAAATAGGCATGAATAGCTAATTTATGCTGTTATCAATTTTTTTTTTAATCTGTACAAAACATCTTTTTGACTTTAGGTGGATTTTGCTCAACCTCTCTAAATAATAAATAATTTGTAAGTTAAATAAGAAACAAACAAAGTTTTGTGTGGTTTCTCAGTTTTCTTTTGGAGAACTATGCTAGTGGTACATAGGTTCCCCAATTAGAAGCTGGGATAATAGGTAACTTACTCTTGAAATATTTTCATAATACCATATCCTGAAGCCCTAATTCAGAGGTAAACAAACTACAGTCATGGACTCAATCTGGCCCAATGCCTCTTTTTGTAAATACAGTTTTGTTGGGACACATTGGCTCATTCATTTACATATTATCTATGACTTTTTTCTGTAACAGTATAGAGTTGAGTAGTTGCTACAGAGACTATATGGACTGTACAAGTCTAAAATATTTACCATCTGACCTTTTACAGAAAACATTGCTTACTCCTGAACTGAGTTATTTGACCCAGGTGTCCTGACCTATAACTGTAATAAAGTGATGCCCATAGAGAGTACACATAGACTATAGCAGCATTTCTTATGCTTAAGAAATTCAAACAGTTGCTTTGAAGGATGAAAAGTATTCTCCTAGACTGTGATTAATGACTTAAGTTACTTTTATTTTATATCTGAATATATGTATAACTAGGTATACACTCTTTATTTATTAGTTTATTCCAAGACATATTTAAAGTATTAAAAGACTGAATTAACATTAAATGGATTTAATGATGGTGTTATTTTGCACAAACTAACTCAGTGTTTGAAGCATGAAATTGGCATACCATGGTGGTTGTTTATAATGATCATCCAGATGACTTGATATGTGCTTACATATATGTATATATATATATATACACACACACACACACATATACATATATACGGGCTTATGTGCTCCATTGCTTCAGTTATGTCTGACTCTTTGCAACCCTATGGACTGTAGCCCACCAGGCTCCTCTGTCCATGGAATTCTCTGGGCAAGAATACTGGAATGGGTTACCATGCTCTTCTCCAAGGAATCTTCCCAAGCCAGAGACCAAACTCATGTCTCCTGTGTCTCCTGCATCTCCTGCATTGAAGGCTGAGTTTTTAACCACTGAGCCACTGGAGAAGCCATGTGTGTATATATATATATATACATATATATATATATATATATACATACATACACACACACACACATATATATATAAAATGTTCTATGTAATATTCTATATACAATATAGATGCAGCTGAACGATAGAGAGGCACTGAACTACAGAGGAGGAACCCACCCAGGGTGCTCTTTTAAGTGATTGATGCACGGATCTACAGCATAGGACCCTAGCCAGGGGGGTCCCTCTATGTGCCTGACACAGGGAGAAATAGAGAAGGACCCCAGGCAAGGGAGCCCTCTAAGTGCCTGAATGGATGGAGCTATGGAGAAGGACTGGCCAAAGAGGCCTTCTGATCACCAGCTATAAGGGGCTCCAAAAAAGACTCTGATAGGGCCATAACTCCTGCAGTGGAGGCAGTCCATGTGCCTCCACACTTGGCACCACCAGGGTCCCCACAAGCCAAGCAGCTGCACCATCTTCATGCTCAACTCTCACTGGGGAAGAGCTGCCACAGGAAAAAAAGTCTTGTGTCTATGAGCAAAGGGTCCCTTAAGTCGTGTCTGATTCTTGGTGACCCCGTAAACTGTGGCCTGCCAGGCTTCTCTTTCAGGGAGGAGGATTCTCAAGGATTGAATACTGGAGTGTACTGGCCAATAATGGTTGCCATACCCTTCTTCAGTTCAGTCGCTCGGTCATGTCCGACTCTTTGCAACCCCGTGGAAGGCAGCATGCCAGGCCTCCCTGTACATCATCAACTCCTGAAGCTTATCCAAACTCATGTCCACTGAATCAGTGATGCCATCCAACCACTTCATCCTATGTCATCCCCTTCTCCTCCTGCCCTCAATTTTTCCAAGCATCAGGGCCTTTTCAAATGAGGCAGTTCTTCACATCAGGTGGCCAAAGTATTGGAGTTTCAGCTTCAGCATCAGTCCTTCCAATGAACACCCAGGACTGATATCCTTTAGGATGAACTGGTTAAATCTCCTTGCAGTTCAAGGAACTCTCAAGAGTCTTGTCCAACACCATAGTTCAAAAGCATCAATTCTTTGGTCCTCAGCCTTCTTCACAGTCCAACTCTCACATCCATACATGACTACTGGAAAAAGCAAAGCTTTTAATAGACAGACCTCTGTTGGCAAAGTAATGTCTCTGCTTTTTAATATGCTATATAGGTTGGTCATAACTTTTCTTCAAAGGAGCAATCGTCTTTTAATTTCATGGCTTAAGTCACCATCTGCAGTGATTTTGGATCCCCCCAAAATAAAGACTTTCACTGGTCCTGCATCTATTTGCCATGAAGTGATGGGACCAGATACCATGATCTTAGTTTTCAGAATGTTGAGCTTTAAGCCAACTTTTTCACTCTCCTCTATCATGCTCATCAAGAGGCTCTTTAATTCTTCTTCACTTTCTGCCATAAGAGTGGTGTCATCTTCATATCTGAGGTTATTGATATTTACCCCAGCAATCTTGATTCTAGCTTGTGCTTCATGCAGCCCAGCATTTCTCATGATGTATTCTGCATGTAAGTTAAATAAGCAGGGTGA
>NW_011494721.1:3204363-3208393 GCF_000754665.1 Bison bison bison
ACAGTTTATTGTGATCCACACAGTGAAAGCCTTTTAGCATTGTCAATAAATGTTTTTCTGGAAATAGATGTTTTTCTGGAACTCTCTTGCTTTTTTTTGATGATACAGCAGATGTTGGCAATTTGATCTCTGGTTCCTCTGCCTTTTCTAAAACCAGCTTGAACATCTGGAAATTCATGGTTCACGTATTATTGAAACCTGGCTTGGAGAATTTTGAGCATTACTTTGCTAGTGTGTGAGATGAGTGTATTTGTGAGGTAGTTTGAGCATTCTTTGGCATTGCTTTTCTTTGGAATTGGAATGAAAACTAACCTTTTCCAGTCCTGGGCCACTGCTGAGTTTTCCAAATTTGTTGGCATATTGAGTGCAGCCTTTCACAGCATCATCTTTCAGAATTTGAAATAGCTCAACTGGAATTCCATCACCTCCGCTAGCTTTGTTCATAGTGATGCTTCCTAAGACCCACTTGACTTCACATTCTAGGATGTCTGGCTCTGGGTGAGTGATCACATCATCATGATTATCTCAGTCATGGAGATCTTTTTGTACAGTTCTGTATATTCTTGCCACCTTTCTCTTCTTAATATCTTCTGCTTCTGTTAGGTCCATACCATTTCTGTCCTTTATTGAGCCCATCTTTGCATGAAATGTTCCCTTGGTATCTCTAATTTTCTTGAAGAGGTCTCTAGTCTTTCCCATTCTATTATTTTCCTCTATTTCTTTGCACTGATCACTGAGGAAGGCTTTCTCATCTCTCCTTCTTATTCTTTGGAACTCTACATTCAGATGCTTATATCTTTCCTTTTCTCATTTGCTTTTTGCTTCTCTTCTTTTCACAGCTATTTGTAAGGCCTCCTCAGAGAGCCATTTTGCCTTTTTGCATTTATTTTTCTTGGGGATGTCTTGCTCCCTGTCTCCCGTACAATGTCATGAACCTCTGTCTATAGTTCATCAGACACTCTATCAGATCTAGTGCCTTAAATCTATTTCTCACTTCCATTGAATAAGCATAAGGGATTTGATTTAGGTCATGCCTGAATGGTCTAGTGGTTTTCCCTACTTTCTTCAATTTAAATTAAATTAATTTAATTTAATTTGGCAATAAAGAGTTCATGATCTGAGCCACAGTCAGCTCCCGGTCTTGTTTTTGCTGACTGTATAGAGATTCTCCATCTTTGGCTGCAAAAATAATCAGTCAGTTTCAGTGTTGAACATCTGGTGATGTCCATGTGTAGACTTCTCTTGTGTTGTTGGAAGAGGGTGTTTGCTATAACCAGTGCGTTCTCTTGGCAAAATTCTATTAACCTTTGCCCTGCTTCATTCCATACTCCAAGGCCAAATTTGCCTGTTACTCCAGGTGTATGTTGACTTCCTACTTTTGCATTCCAGTCCCCTATAATGAAAAGGACATCTTTTTTAGGTGTTAGTTCTAAAAGGTCTTGTAGGTCTTCATAGAACTGTTCAACTTCAGCTTCTTCAGCGTTACTTTTTGGGGCATAGACTTGGATTATCATGATATTGAATGGTTTGCCTTGGAAGTAAACAGAGATCATTCTGTTGTTTTTGAGATTGCATCCAAGTAATGCATTTCAGATTCTTTTTTTTTTTACCATGATGGCTACTCCTTTTCTTCTAAGGGATTCTTGCCCACAGTAGTAGATATAATGGTCATCTGATTTAAATTCACTCATTCCAGTCCATTTTAGTTCACTGATTCCTAGAATGTCGACATTCACTCTTGCCATCTCCTGTTTGACCACTTCCAATTAGCCTTGATTCATGGACCTGACATTCCAGGTTCCTATGTAATATTGATCTTTACAGCATCGGACCATGCTTCTATCACCAGTCACATCCACAACTGGGTGTTGTTTTCGCTTTGGCTCCATCTCTTCATTCTTTCTGGAGTTATTTCTCCACTAATCTCCAGTAGCATATTGAGCGCCTACCAACCTTGGGAGTTCACCTTTCAGTGTCCTATCTTTTTGCTTTTTCATACTGTTTATGGGGTTCTCAAGATAAGAATACTGAAGTGGTTTACCATTCCCTTCTCCAATGGACCACATTTTGCCAGAACTCGTCACCATGACCCATCCATCTTGGGTGGCCTTACACAGCATGGCTTAGTTTCACTGAGTTAGACAAGGTTGTGGTTCATATGATTAGATTGGCTAGTTTTCTGTGATTGTGGTTTCAGTCTGCCTGTCCTCTGATGCCCTCTCTCAGCACCTACTGTCTTACTAGGGTTTCTCTTACCTTGGACATGGGGTGTCTTCATGGCTGCTCCACCAAAGCACAGCCACTTCTCCTTACCTTGCACATGGGGTATCTCCTCACGGCCACTGCTCCTAACCTTGGACATGGGGTATCTCCTCTCTGCCACTTGCCGCGCCACCACTGCATAGCCATACCCTTCTAGAGCACTATATTTCCTGCTGCTCTAGCTGTCAACTTCCCTGAGTATCCTGGTGCTGCCAGAACCCCTGCGACCCAAGCGACTTCACCACCTCCACACCTGGCTCTCATAGGAGCAAATCCAAGTCCTTCAGGACAGCCTCAGGAGCAAACCCCAGTGGATGACTCATGCAGAGATGGACATAAAACCACAATGGAAACCCAGGAGCAGTGTGGCTAAGGAAGAAGACCCGAAACCTTCCCACAAGCTGTACAAGCTGCAGATTAAGTTCATATGATCAAGTAGGAAGTCTTTGTGTCTATGGAATATGTAAAAGACCATTGAGACCTCTCACAAAAGAAAATGCACTAAATTAGTTGTGGACATTGGAGGCAAGAACACATGCAAGTAGCACCAGGTTAGAATCTGAGCTGCCCCTACAGCAGGTCCAGAGATCAGCACAGTGTTGGAAGACATCCTGTGGAGGTGAGGCAGACTGTGACTCCCAGTGAGGGAAAGGACTCTGACAGCAATGACTCAGAAAAAAGCAATTATTATTCTTATGTTTTGACTTGCTCTGTAGGTTCTTTTGGATTTTTTTCCCCTTTTTCCCCCTCTCTGTTGTAGTTGTCAATTTTATTGCCACTATGAAATCTAATTAAGCTTTTGAGCTTTTTTTTGTCTCAGTTACATTTTTTATTGCTGTTATAAACCTCTGCCTCTATGTTGGGCTTTTGAAGTTCTGTGGAGTTTTCCTTTTTTTCTCTGTCTTCTTTTAATTTTAATTTTTTAAAAACTGTTATTATTTTTTCTGCATTTATTCCTTTGGAGAAGGAAATGGCAACCCACTCCAGTGTTCTTGCCTGGAGAATCCCATGGACAGAGGGGCCTGGTGGGCTGTGGTCTATGGGGTTGCAAAGAGTCAGACACAACTAAGCAACTAACACACACATATTTCTTTGTTTGCTTTTCCTACTGTTCTTTTCCCCTTGCAGTTAATCTTTAATGTACATAAATCTTCTTTATCTGCCTCTATTTAACTTTGCATATGTATTCTTTCTTTCTTTCCTTTCCTCTCAACATATTTGTTAGTTTTATTTTCCTTGCTTTATTCCCCAGCTGGGACCTTGCTCTAGTTTTGTTTTCCAGTTTGTGCTTTAGTTGGTTTTAGAAAAGGCAGAGGAACCAGATATCAAATTGCTAACATCCGCTGGATCATGGAAAAAGCAAGAGAGTTCCAGAAAAACATCTATTTCCACTTTATTGACTAGGCCAAAGCCTTTGACTGTGTGGATCACAATAAACTGTGGAAAATTCTGAAAGAGATGGGAATACCAGACCACCTGACCTGCCTCTTGAAAAATCTATATGCAGATCAGGAAGCACAGTTAGAACTGGACATGGAACAACAGACTGGTTCCAAATAGGAAAAGGAGTACGTCAAAGCTGTGTACTGTCACCCTGCTTATTTAACTTCTATGCAGAGTACATCATGAGAAACGCTGGGCTGGATGAAGCACAAGCTGGAATCAAGATTGCTGGGAGAAATATCATAACCTCAGATATGAAGATGACACCACCCTTATGGCAGAAAGTGAAGAGGAACTCAAAAGCCTCTTGATGAAAGTGAACTGT
>NW_011494721.1:3208493-3221407 GCF_000754665.1 Bison bison bison
AAGTGAAAGTGGAGAGTGAAAAAGTTGGCTTAAAGCTCAACATTCAGAAAATGAAGATCATGGCATCCAGTCCCACCACTTCATGGGAAATAGATGAGGAAACAGTGTCAGACTTTATTTTTGGGGGGCTCTAAATCACTGCAGATGGTGACTGCAGCCATGAAATTAAAAGACGCTTACTCCTTGGAAGCAAAGTTATGACCAACCTAGATAGCATATTCAAAAGCAGAGACATTATTTTGCCAACAAAGGTTCGTCTAGCCAAGGCTATGGTTTTTCCTGTGGTCATGGATGGATGTGAGAGTTGGACTGTGAAGAAGGCTGAGCACCGAAGAATTGATACTTTTGAACTGTGGTGTTGGAGAAGACTCTTGAAAGTCCCTTGGACTGCAAGGAGATCCAACCAGTCCATTCTGAAGGAGATCAGCCCTGGGATTTCTTTGGAAGGAATGATGCAAAAGCTGAGACTCCAGTACTTTGGCCACCTCATGCGAAGAGTTGACTCATTGGAAAAGACTCTGATGCTAGGAGGGATTGGGGGCAGGAGGAGAAGGGGACGACAGAGGATGAGATTGCTGGATGGCATCACTGACTCAATGGACGTGAGTATGGGTGAACTCTGGGAGTTGGTGACGGACAGGGAGGCCTGGCGTGCTGAGATTCATGGGGTCGCAAAGAGTCGGATATGACTGAGCAACTGAACTGAACTGAACTGATAGATATAATTTTCAGTGTCCTTTTCCACCGGGTCAATCTACTGTCCTTTATTTTTGTTGGACTGTTTTGATTTTGCTTATGGGTGCATAGGTATATGTGTATATTCAGTCACAATTTTTATTTTTGTTATAAACCTCTGCCTCTATGTTGGGCCTTTGCAGTTCTGTGGAGTTTTCCTTTTATCCCCATTTTCCCTTTCTTCTTCCTTTTTTTTCTTTTTCTTTTTTATAATTTTAATTTTTAAACCTATTATATTTTTCTAATATAATTCTAATATGTATTCTATAATATATATAATAATACTATATATAATATATATATGACCAAATAATATATTATATATATTATAAAATAAATTATACATTATATATCATATAAGAAATTATATATGATGCTATATATGTAACATAATGTAATATAATATATAATAAATATTATATAATATATACATTAAAATGAAGAGATAATAATAAAAAGATAATACATTATTATCATTGAGAACTGGTAGGTTACCAGAATACATCTGCACACATTTATTCTAAGAAACACTGACCCACACCACAGATGAAAACACTTTAAAGAAAGTTCAGGTGTTGGTCACTTACTTTATTTTCAAAGTCAAGGATAAAAGATACTAATGTTATTTAGCACTATTCAGCACTGGAGCAGTTTTATTGTAGTATTCCGGAACTTGAGCAGAATCAAAAACAGATCCCTCTATTTCAAGATAATTCATCTTCCTATAAGCAACCAAAGGATTTAATAAAACAAGCATATTCAATTTCATAAAATAAGCATAGTCAATTCTACTTAATACAGAATTATGAAAGAATTGAACAGAATATGGAAGATATATCTTCTGTACTGTTACTGCTTATGTTGTGCTTAGTCACTCAGTTGTGTCCTAATCTTTACAACCCAAAGGACTATAGCCCATCAGTCTCCTCTGTCCATGGAGATTCTCCAGTCATGAATACTGAAATGGGTTGCCATGCCCTCTTCCAGGGGATCTTCCCCACCTAGGGATTGAACCCAGGTCACCCACATTTCATTTGATTCTTTACCATCTGAGTCACCAGGAAAGCCCAAGAATACTGGAGTGGGTAGTCTATCCCTTCTCCAGGGGATCTTCCTGACCCAGGAATTGAACCAGGGTCTCCTATATTGCAGGTGGACCTTATTACATAGCATAAGGTTACAACAAGTGGTAAAAGTTATACATTTAAAATTCTAAAGGTGTTTGATTAATTAGAGGAAATGATATAAGGTACATTAATTTTCTGTAGTAACTATTCCTATAATGTCAGATCCGTGGACAAAAAACTTGTCAAATCATTATATTACATCAAAAAATGGGGTTTCAAATTTTATCATACTTAGACATATTTTGATGCATGTTTAACAACTTTAGAGTGGCCTAGTTTAAATAATTATATTGATAACAATTAAGAAATTATGATTCTTATGAGTAATGTATCTCTGATTTGAACAGATTTCAAATACCAACTGTTCTTAGAAAAGATCATGGAATTTGGCTGCAGTGAGGATGACTGAGAATGACTCGGACTCAGTTCTAGGTTACTTTTACTGTGATTTTCTTCCAAAGTTTCAAATAAACAGAATTGCATATGTAAGTGAAGTAAGAAGATATATAGGTGGATATGATGAAACAAATCTGCTCATTACACCTTACTGAGATGATTCAGTGTTTGGTAGTCTCTGCAAACCACTGGAAATGAGATGCTGCTGAGTCAGAATGTGGATTTGTGCGCTCACTGCATTTGTGTCCCCAGTAGTCATGTTAGCAGTGAGAAACAGCGTACACTACCCTAACAGGCAATAGTTCCATTATTCAGGAACCTATGTTCCCATGCCACCTCTGCAGAGCCCAGGAGTTTCCCTCCTCTGTGGACTTAGGCATAGCTGGGCCTACCATGCCAATAATATTCTGCTTCTCTGATTACTAGCACATGGAAAAATTCTTTCAAAATGAAGGGAAATACAAGTGCAAAGAAAAAGAACAGTAAGAAAGAAAAACAGCAATACGTTTTAAAATAAAAAGACTTTTAATTATTTAGATTAAAAATATTTGGATTATTATGCCTATATAGACTACTCTGCAAATAATTATGATTTTGAAATTTTACTAGTATTCTCCACAAAATAGGAAGTTTGGCATACAATTAAATTTTATCACAAATGTAGTAATGTCCATACTCATGAAGAAATGATATATGCCTATGGCCGATTCTTACTGATGTAGAGGCAAAAACCATCACAATATTGTAAAGTAATTATCCTCCAATTGAAATAATTTTTTTGAAAAATGATATATGAATTGCATGTGATATGGTAGTATCTTTTACATTCCTCTTTCCTCTTAGAATAGATTGTGGCACATTATAAAATAGATTCCCTTTGGTTCATGACTTGTTCAGTTGCAAATTCATGTAAACTACAGGACCAGTTTGGCACCTGCTGTGATCATGAGTCTACTGCTGTTTTTCTAATCAGAAAACATTCCTATTAGATAAACCATCTGGCTTGAAAAGCATCCCTTTTGCATTCAAAATGGTTTTGTTAGAATTCAGCCAAAGTATATTTTACAAGGAAAGATGTGTCAGCAAGACCAGTCTGTTTACTAATGGAATAGTCCTCTATTAAAATATCATTTGCAGAATAAAAGCCATAGTGTGAAAATATTATACAACATGAAATGTTCTAGTTACATGTGAAAATGTGGGTGGTGATCACCTTTGTTTAAGGCCATCCACTGAAATCTGTTCAAATTTAGTTAGTCATAGTCATCATCTGATCAGCACCAACTATATTTCATGTTATTCTGATTGCAATCATTTTCATTGAATTGTGACATATCACTAATGTTACTTCTTGACCATCAGTATTATCTGTAGTACTAGGGTACTACTTGGTTATCCACTGATCATGTTTATTGCTGTGACTATGAGTCATTTTTATTTACATTAATATTTTTCAGGCTATATGTATATATTTAATTGGAATATAATTACTTTACAATGTGGTGTTAGTATCTGCTGTACTACAAAGTGAATCAGTTAGAGGTTTTATGTGTATGTATATTCATTGGAATAGTAATTCATTGGAAAATGAAATTCATTGGAATTTCATTGGAAATGACCCTGATACTGGGTAATATTGAAGGAGGGAGGAGAAGGGATCAACAGAGGATGAGATGGTTGTATGGCATCACTGTCTCGATGGACATGAGTTTGAGCAAGCCTGAGAGTTGGTGATGGACTGGGAGGCCTGGCATGCTACAGTCATGGAATTGCAAAGAGTTGGACATGACGGAGCAACTGAACTGAACTGACATATATTATCATTTAGTCCAATACCAGAAACAATATAATTCCATTCTAGAAATAATTCATAGGAACCCAAAATATCTACTTTTAATATTTGTAGTGAGTTTGGGGTACTACTAACAGGAAAAATAAAGTGTTGAAGCATAAGCACTTTAACATTAATTAAAGTGTAACAGGAAAAATGTGGATGGAAAAAGAAATACTGCTCTTTGATCTTGTCAATTAATGTGTTTATCAAAACTTGATTGTATGCACACACTTGTGGAGATGTTCTCTGTTATATTTCAAAACCAGAGACATGCTTCTTGCCTTCAAGGAGTATGCATCTGTTTGAAGAAACAAGACTTCAATAACTACCTAGTCATGAAAACATGCCTGCAGATTTTTGAGATTCAATTGAAAACATCATAAATTTAGAATTGTTTTGATGGTAAAGCTAGTGTTAGAAGAATAGAAAGCCAAAAAAGCAAGTCACTTGGAGGAAACATGAATCAAGGAACAGAGATGCTGGATACAGGTAAAATGGTCTTTTGTACAGAATGAAATGGGATTTGGATTTGGAGATGTCAAGTTATTGATAGCTATCTGGGATCTTTGCAATGTGAATCAAGTCATTTAATATTTGCCTATGCAAATCAATACTCTCATTTATTTGCTTTTATTTTCTCAATGGACTATACGTTCCTTGCCCATTGGAACATATATTATAGTTGAAGCACGTAGTTACTTATGATGCCTTGCACATTGTTACACATGATATTTAATCAAAGAATGAATATTTGAATAGGTATGTAAAGTATATTGGTAATGTGATTTTGTATGTGATTAAAGACATCTCTGTCATTTTCTGCTGAAAAATCCAGAAAAAATTTATATTGATAGTTCCTGAAGTGAGTATGAACTACTTATTTTGAATTAATGTGAAGATATAATTATTGCTAAAGTGAAAGAAATTATAAAGATAAATATGGAGGATCTCTGAGAATCCTAACAATCTCCTAAAATTGCCTTTTTCATCCAACCCTGTTATCATTCCTTTTTTTCTGTCTTTAAATTTCCACCCTTTGAAATCACTCTTTTGGAAAGTACAGCAGATGTCAAATCATTGTCTTCAGCAGGCTATCAAGAATAGGCTATGCTATATATTTTTGGAGCTGTTATGTATTATCTGAATCTAGAAATAGCTGCTGGAATACTTTGCCATCCCACTATTAACAGGGTCATTTGCACCAGATTTGGTAAATAGCAACTTTGAAAGCAAGAGAGGATAGTTTTGTTCTGAAAGAAAATGATGAAGTACAGTTAAATTTCATTTTTTGCCGTAGTTCAGTCACTAAGTCATGTCCAACCCCTTGCAACTGTATAGGCTGCAGGCAGGGAAAAAATGATCAATTTCTAGGACTTGGGAAGGAGTACTATAAATAATTAAGCATAAGGAAAGGTGAAGGGTGTCAAAACAGGTTTATCTGAATATGGTGTGTGTGTGTGTGTGTCCTGGGATAAAAGATCTGCCACCTATAAATGAGCTAGAAAAGTACAAGAATAATAAATGAAATAATAAATGTATAAAATAGTTATTTTTAATAGTTGATGCTTATATTAAATTTCAATATAAACATCTTTTATTTCCTATTAAGGAGCACCTTAAGAGTGGGTGTTCAATAAAATTATTTAGCCAAAACACTTGTTTCTGACAGACATTTAGGTTAATAAAACTGACATGTGCCATTTGTCGATTATTTACATATGCCAGGTACTGTGCCAAGTGTTAATATATTTATATTTTAAAATTCAGCTCTCACCATGCTCCCATATTCTTTTAAAAAATGAGGGAGCTGTCACAAAGACAGGGGCCTCTGCAATGCCAAGAATAGGGCCTGTGAACTTAATCACTCTGTATCTCAAATGTATATTGATATGTCTACAAACATAAAAAGCTTTCTTCTTGTTGTATTTAGTTGCTGAGTCGTGTCCACCTCTATGTAACCTCATGGACCACAGCAAGTCAGGCTTCTCTGTCCTCCACTGTCTGCCAGAATTTGCTCAAATTCATGTCCATTGAGTTGGTGATGCTATCTAACCATCTCATCCTCTGTTGCCTTCTCCTCCTTCCTTCATTATTTCTCAGCATCAAGGTCTTTTCCAATGAGTCATCTCTTTGCATCAGGTGTCCAAAATATTGGAGCTTCAGCATTAGGTGACCTAGTGTTGTTTCTGTTATGGTTGACATTTTCCAGATCTAGTGAGCTTCCAAATCAGGATACTCTTCAGCAAAATACAATCAAAAAAGTTGTTGGGAGTGAAGAGCAAATAAATATTGCTGCTGGAAGGATGAGAAACCTGTTTAAGGCAAGACTTCTTAAAAAGAATGAATAAACCCATCCTTTTTAAGTGCAGACCTAGCCCACAACATCCGTAACAGAGCTATTTAAGCTTCAAGGGCTTGTTGAAATTCAAAGAACATAGTAGTATATTTTTCTGATCTAATTAAAAAAATATGGGTTAAATATGAAAGTATTCATGGATGAGCAACTGAATAATGATATGGTTTATCCATGGTTATATATTTATACTTTTAATCAATTGTGGATTGCCATGTAATCACAAAGTATTATAGTGGTTTACATAATAGCCTCTCATACTTGCACCTGATTTTGAATTCCAATATGTCCCTTTCTAGCTGTATGACCTAGAATAAGTCACATAACACCTCTTTGTGTCTTAGTTTTCTCATCAAGGGTTGCAACTGGGGACTAGATAGATTGAGTACTCATACACTTAGAACAGTGCCTGACACTTGTGTGTATGTGCATGCTAAATTGCTTCAGTTGTGTCCAACTCTTTGTGATCCTCTGGTCTATAGACCACCAGGCTCCTCTGTCCATGAGATTCTCCAAGCAAGAATACTGGAGTGGGCTGCCATTTCCTTCTCCAGGAGATCTTCCTGACCCTGGATTTGAACCCATTTCTCCTGCACCTCCTGCATTGGCAGGTTGGTTCCTTACCACTGTGGCACCTACGGCAGCCCTAGAAAACCAATGCAGTTTGCATCATCCATTGTGACCAACCACAATGGCCTTTTTAGATCATCAAACTCATGATGTATTTTCCTGACTGGAGTCTTTTGCCCTGACTGTTTACGCTGCCTGAGGAATACTCTTCCCCAGATCCCTCCATGCCTAGCATTTGCTCTTCATTGAGGACTAATACCACCCAGACACCTTCCCTTAGGACCTAAATTAAAGTAGTCATTCATTTACTCTTCACTACGTTAGCCTTGGAGAAGGCAATGGCACCCCACTCCAGTACTCTTGCCTGGAAAATCCCATGGACAGGGGAGCCTGGTAGGCTGCAGCCCATGGAGTCGCTAAGAGTCGGACATGACTGAGCGACTTCACTTTCACTTTTCACTTTCATGCATTGGAGAAGGAAATGGCAACCCACTCCAGTGTTCTTGCCTGGAGAATCCCAGGGATGGGGGAGCCTGGTGGGCTGAAGTCTATGGGGTCGCACAGAGTCGGACACGACTGAATCGACTTAGCAGCAGTAGCAGCATGTTAGCCTAATTTAATTCCTACTTAGAAATGATTGAATTCTTTTCTCCTATTTTTTTTCATTTTTTTTTTTTTGGCTGTGCCATGTAATTTGTGGGATCTTAGTTCTCTAACCAGGGATCAAACCTGAACCCTCAGCAGTGAAAGTGTGGAGTCCTAATCACTAGACTGTCAGGAAATTCCCTCTTATTTTTTATTTTTTAATTTGTAGGTTTATTTATATTTTGTTCTTCTAAAATTCTTGAGAAACAAGAATTTTATGCATTTGTTCAGTACCTAGAATAGAATCTAGCACATGTAGTCATTCAATAGGTATCTACTGAATGAATAATTGAGGTCATAATTTTTTTTTACCACTTGAAACAGAATATTGTCATAGAACCTGGTGTCATAGAACCAGGTCCAGGAATATATTACTTATTTCAATTTTATATACAGCTATTATACATCTCTATGAGCATGACATTTTTGGCATTTTAATTTTTTCAATTTTGGGAGAAATGGGCTTGCAAAAATATTTTATAAATATTCTCTTACATCTGAATAACTAGCAGATATTTCCCCAGTATCTGAAAAGTTCATTTTCCACTGTGTGGTTATTCAGTTTTTCCAAGTTAGCTACTGACAGGAAAATAAGGTTTTAGCAAATTTTCCATCTTTTAACCAACATATTTCTATAGGTAGTAGTTGAAATATTCTGCAGTTTTCAGTTAGCTTGTCAAGAATATGAAGTAGAATCTGATTTGTTCTTTCCTGATAATCTTAATGTAGTTAGGCATATTGCATGAATATGTAATAGTGTGTTTGTGACGGAAGATAATGGGTTAGATGGAATTGAGAACTTTTCTAATTTCTTCTCGAGGCATTGTTTTTCATAAGTATTTCCAACACAAATGACATCCTTTATTTGATAACTTTGATGAAGTTGTTGCCTACAGTTCTATAGAGCATGATATTAACAACTTCCCTAAAAATTCTATAGTTTTCAGATCGTTTTGAATCTTGAAATTCCCATTACAAGTAGTAGTTGTTATCTTTGCCACTTATCAGTGTTTGTTTTGGGGTTGTTTTTTAGAAAGTTATAATTTCAGATTTGCAGTAACCTAGAGACTTGCTATTATTTTCGCATGTTGCCTAGTTTGATTTATATGCAATAATTGAGTATCTTTCTTTCAATTGATACGTTGAGATTGTCTTCAATTATTAATTTTCTCTTAAAAAATATTTTAACTTCCTGTTCACCTTATTACTCTTAATCACCCACCCCATGTTTGTTCAGTTGTTCAGCCTCATAAACATAGAAGAACATGTGTTCTCTTTTTTCTTTCCTTTCCTCACTTCCTGAATTCGATTCATCAGCAAAAACTGCCAGTCTTCTTTTTAAATCTGTTTTTCCTCATCTCCAAAGCAATCACTGGGACAACCAAATAAATTGCTCATGGACTCCCTTCTTCTCTCTTAAGTTCTCTGTGTGATTCCTTTCCTCACACTAGAGTGAATATGTGTGCATGTGTGTGAGTCGCTCAGTCGTGTCTGACTCTTTGTGACCTGATGGACTGTAGCTTGCCCCACCCATTCTTGCTACTACCATGCTTCATTCTCTGAAATAAGTGTAACTCTGCTTAGTTCAGACTCCTTACTAGGACACTCAGAATTTTTAGAAATTGACCCCACCAACTTCTCCAACACTGATTTGCTTTCAGTCTTCTGATATGCCAAGATCATATTTACCTTAGAGCCTTTTGATTCCCCCTTTTTCACCCATACCTGCCTGACTGCCTCCTTAGCATTAGGCTTCAGCTCAAATATCACTCTTGAGAAACACCAGTCATTAACTTGCCATCTCAGTTATTCTCCTACACTTTCATTCTCTGTAACAGATGACTCTTCACTCTTCTTAATAATTTCTAACAACACCCTGAGTTTTTTACCCTCCTTGCATAACCACATTTGAGAAGATGTGGGCTCCAGCCCCATAGGTATAAATCTGATGGGTTTAAATCTTTTTTCCTTTTATTTACAATTTTATATTAATTCAAGTGTACAACCTATAGATTGAAATTTTTTATATCATGTGTGAATGATAGCATACAGTATTTGTCTTTCTCTCTCTGAGTTATTTCACTAAGCATAATATCCTTCAGGTATATTGAGTTTAAATATGTGTAAGTATAACCTATAGTTTTCAAATAATGTCAGAGTTCCACACAGAGAGACTTTGACCTCTTTGGTATAAGGTTAAGAACGATTTTTCTGAATCAGTTATGATATTTTGTGTATGCTTTGAGTGATTTGGTAGGAATGAACATGGGTTGCAATTTGATAAATGAGATGTGAAAGATTGCTTGTGTGATTCTAAAAAATGTTCTTTGTCTTAAAAGGGAGATCAAAGATGACTTAACTTCTCAACAATCAGCTGGGCATTGTTGTTGCTCCTGTCTTATGTCCAAAGAAGGTGAAAGCCTGAGTATAAAAGCCAGGATCAGGATGGCAGAGAAGAAAGAGAAAATCAGGATCTGAATGATATGGTTTAGTCAGGTAACACTCACACAACACTAAATCTAGTCTTTTTTTCCCCCCTTTTTTCTATTAACATGAGGTTATAAATCTCACTCTTACTTAAGCCATTTAAAGTTGAGTCTTATGTTAATTGTAGACCAAAGTAGCTTAATTGATATCTTTTCTAGTTCATTACCCTATCCAGTTGTCTTAATGCAGGCAATAAACTCAGAAATGGCCTTGCTTATTTACACAGTTTCTGTTTTGGGTCTTTCCTTGCATTTTAAGAAAAAAAAGTTGTCTCTTTTATATTCATTCTGGACCTAATGCCTATAATGTTGTTTACCACATTATAGGTACTGAATGAATGTGTAAAAATATGACTAATATATTCAATCTATTCAACCACCTTTATCTCTTTAATATCTAAAGGTAAACTTCTCTATGCTTGTTCATTTTAACAGTGTTAGCTAATTAACTCTTTCCAGGAATACTTTAACAGTCTCTATTAAACTATCCCTGTCTACGTTTATACCCTACCCATTCATCTTCCACACTGCTGCTAGAGCAGAAAAGATCTTACCTGTTTAAATCTGTCTGCAGTGCCCTATTGCCTACCAAGGCAAATTCAAACTCCATTCCATGGTAGACATCCAGCCTCTACCTGCTTATTCTGCTTGTCTGATCCATACTTAGGATCACAAATCTTTTCCAATAAGCTCTGTGTAGCAGGCAGAATTCTGAAATAGATCACAAAATTATTACCTTCCAGTATGCATACTTTATATAATAACTCCCTTTGACTGTAAATAGACTAGACTCAATCTGGTGAGCCCTTTCAAAAGAGGATGTGAAAGTCAGAGATGGAAAAATTCAAAGATATTCAAAGCTGCAACAAACAAGGAATTGAATTCATCCAACAACCTGAATGAGCTTGAAAGTAGATCCCAAACTCCACAGAAGAACCCTAGCCAGGATGACATTTTCATTGCAGTTTTTGTGAGACAGTAATTTACACTGACATAGACAGCATATTAAAAAGCAGAGACATCACTTTGCTGACAAAGGTCCATATAGTCAAAGTTGTGGTTTTTCTAGTAGTCATGTGCAGATGTGGAGAGTTGGATCATAAAGAAGGCTGAGTACTGAAGAATTGATGTTTCCAAATTGTGGTGCTGGAGAAGACTCTTTAGAGTCCCTTGGCTGTAAGGAGTTCAAATCAGTCAATCCTAAAGGAAACCAACCCCGAATATTCATTGGAAGGACTGATGCTAAAGCTGAATTTGTAATACTTTGGCCACCTGATGTGAAGAGCCGTCTCATTGGAAAAGACCTTGATGCTGGAAAAGAATGAAGAAGATGATGGCAGAAGATAAGATGGTTAGATAGCATCATTGACTCAATGAACATGAATCTGAGCAAACTGGGAGATAGTAAAGGACAGGGAAGCCTGGTGGGCTACAGTCTATGGGGTCAGAGTCAGACATTACTTAGCAACTGAAAACAACAACTCAGCTGAGTTAAACTCAGAATTCGACCTACACAATTATGAGCTAATACATGGATGATTTTTGAGTTTCTAAATTGTGGTAATTAGTCTTGCAGTAACAACACACTGATACATCATACTTCCTCAGTTCTCCTTGCTTTTCACTCCCTTGCTTTGTTCCTTCCAGTTTCAGTTCATATCTTCCTAGTTGGTACTTACCCATCCTTCAAGATCCAACTCATACATTACCTCCTTTAGGAATACTTCCTCTGCAAAAACCTTTCTCTCAACCTGAACTTATCATTGGAAAAGACCATGATTCTGGGGAAGATTGAAGGCAAAAGGAGAAGGGGCCAGCAAAGGATAAGATAGTTAGATAGCAATATTATCAAATTCAATTGACATAAATTTGAGCAAATTCCGGGAGACAGTAGATGACAGAGGAGCCTGGTGTGCTATAGTCCATGAAGTCAAAAAGAGTTGGACACAACTTAGTGACTGAACAACAAGTTTAATTATACAAAAAATTTTCAAATTTTATTTTGATAATATGATATGGTATCATGTCATATGATAAGTTTAATTTTGTGAATCAGCCTAAAAATACTTTTGTGTGTTGTCTATAGAATATAGTATACTATATAAAGAGTATATAGTATGAGTATATGTATACAAAGACTCAGACATGACTTAGCAACTAAACAGCAACAACAAACATCACATTTTGAACTGAAGCTATGACCCCTGTCATGGGAAGATACATGTCATACTAGAACCAGATTATCAGGAGTCTCCTAATAAAAAC
Source organism: Bison bison bison (assembly GCF_000754665.1). Classification (NCBI taxonomy): domain Eukaryota; kingdom Metazoa; phylum Chordata; class Mammalia; order Artiodactyla; family Bovidae; genus Bison; species Bison bison. The sequence goes on from NW_011494721.1 coordinate 3,220,905, forward strand.
ATACCCCAAATATACTGGAGATATAACTTAACAGTGGTGCCTCAGATTTTTGTCCAGATGGGACATCAGTGTTACCGTCACTCAAATTTCTCCCCACATTAACGCTTGATGAACTAATGACTGTCATAGTTGACAATGGACATAGAAGGTAACAACAAAATAAAATTTTTAAAATGGACTTGTGGTTTACAGTGGCATAATGACATCTCTATTGTCTTTGCCTCTTCTCTCTTCTTTCTGAAATCATTGCAAAACAATGAGACTTATAAGAAAGAGATGAGAAACATAGCTTCATCTTTGGTAAAACTGGAAACTACATGCAACTCTAAAAAATACACAAAGAATACTGTAAAATCTATTGTCAACCTTAATATGATGCATGAAAATGCTGAGAAAAGAAATCTACAGCAACACCACTGGATAATGCTGTCATAGAGAACTCTCCAATATAGCTGATCACCCTGAAAGAAAAATACCTCTAATATTTGCATATCAGAGTAATG
>NW_011494721.1:3221507-3226124 GCF_000754665.1 Bison bison bison
AAAAAAAAAAATAAATAAAGATAACTTAGTGAAAAAAAAAAAAAAAAAGAAAGAGATGAGAAACATAGCTTCATCTTTGGTAAAACTGGAAACTACATGCAACTCTAAAAAATACATAAAGAATACCTGTAAAATCTATTGTCAATCTTAATATGATGCATGAAAATCGCTAGAGAAAACGAAATCTACAGCAGCACTACTGGATAATTGCTGGCATAGATAACTTCTTCAATATAGCTGATCACCTTGAAAGAAAAATACCTCTAACAATTGCATATCAGAGTAATGAAATGGGCTGTAGGGATTTCTCTAGACCTTACTTATTATCACAGAGAAGTTAGGAGGTGAAGCTGAAGAAGAAAGCACACAAGCATTCCAGATGTAAAAAGTAATCTGCCAGGGAATCCAGATAAAGGAAAGTCTTTGAACTGTAAACAGCCTTGCAACTGCCCATTTCTTTCCCCTGGGAGAAGTAAAAGTGAAATAATCTACCTTTGTGTCTGTCTGTTTCTGTGTGTGCAAGTGTGTTTGTGTAAATAATATATATCTGCACATGACACATGCAAACTTGAAACTTTGTGTCATAAGAAATTTCCCCACGAACCAGGAAGATATCCCTCATATGCCACAGAAACTTCCTATTGAGAGATGGTAGTATGGTCAGAATTTACCTCACAGAAAGATACTGCTACTGCTGCTGCTAAGTCGCTTCAGTTGTGTCCAACTCTGTGCAACCCCATAGACTGCAGCCCACCAGGCTCCCCCGTCCCTGGGATTCTCCAGGCAAGAACACTGGAGTGGGTTGCCATTTCCTTCTCCAATGCATGAAAGTGAAAAGTGAAAGTGAAGTCGCTCAGTCGTGTCGGACTCTTTGCGACCCCATGGACTGCAGCCTACCAGGTTTCTCCGTCCATGGGATTTTCCAGGCAAGAGTACTGGAGTGGGGTGCCATTGCCTTCTCCGCACAGAAAGATAAGTAATACTTTAAACTAGTCAACGAGGCATCCACAAATAGTCTATAACTTAAAAAAAAAAAAATAAGGAACAGAAAAACAAAATGGAAAATAAGGAAGGCATAGCAGGAAAATATGACCTTGGACTAGATACATGATTTTGGCCAAACAGTGGAAAATGCCAACTTAAAGTAGGAGCTGACACAGACACATAAGAAAATGAGGAAGACATTGGATACATACATATATACAAGAACCTCCAGAACTCAAAAAGAAATAAAAAGAAAGTCTTCGGAAAATGAGGCTGCACAGAAAACGTGAAAGGGAAATAGACTCTGCTTAAAAGTGAAGGGCGAGTCAGACTGGGAAAACAGACTAAAATGGAGATAAAGTCAAAAGACAACCAATATAATTAAAGAAACTGAGAGAACTGATTGATAAAGAAGACACCCAGGACAGATCCAAAAAAGATATAATTGGTATCCTTGAATAAAAAGAACCAGGTGATGACAAAAATTTTGATATAATTCAATGATATTCTAGGACTGTAAAAAACTTCAATGCATAGGTTAATATGAAAACCTGTAATGTATAAATTAAATGCTTTATTCCAGCAGTCCTGTATGAATGTGAGAGCCAGACAATAAAAAAGTTGAGCACTGAAGAATTGATGCTTTGGAACTGTGGTGCTAGAGAAGACTCTTGAGAGTTCTTGGACAGCAAGGAGATCAAATCAGTCAATCCTAAAGGAAATCAACTCTGAATATTCATTGGAAGGGCTGATGCTAAAGCTGAAGATCCAATAATTTGGCCATGTATTGTGAAAAGCTGACTCATTGGGAAAGACTGAAGGCAGGAGAAGGGAATGACAAGAGGATGAGATGGTTGGATGGCATCACTGACTCAGTGGACATGAGTTTGAGCAAGTTCTGGGAGATGGTGAAGGATAGGGAAACCTGACAAGCTTCAGTCCATAGGCTTGCAAAGAATCGGACATGACTGAGCAATGACAGTGTATTAAATGATCTTACTCTGTCTAAGGTAAAACAGAGAGTCCAAGGTTAGAAACTTCAAGCTTTGAGGAAAAAGGCTAAAGATAACTATATAGAGTAGAGAACAGAAGGCCTCACATATCCCCAGCAATTTTCAAATTCTCAAACAAAAAGGAACCTTAGTATTTTACACTCAGTCAATATTTCATTTCTGATACACGATTTTAAAACACACAGGAACAAAAGGAATATATTCTCATGATCTCTGAAAAAGAAATTTATAGAAGATCAGTTGACCAGTGTAAATATAGACACTAGGGCAAAAGATTGGCAATGATTCTTGTGTTTATTTAGCTGCAGGACTGAAGTTAATCCAATTGTGGAAATTGTAGCTACAAACAGACTATAAATCACAAACCATGTCAAAATAGAAAAATCATCACTATATCAGAAGTCAAGTGTATCAGTAGTGCAACATGTTATAATTATAATGATTTCCTCTTGTTTTATAGCTGAAGGTCAAATGATGTTTTTGAACCTGACAATTCAATCAGTGAATGTATATATATTAAAGTAATCTTCAAAAAGTGAATTAATATAAAGAACTAAGAAAAATCGATCTGGATAACAAAATAAAATCAAACTAGATACTATGTATGAAATATGTTTAAACCTAAGTGGTAGAGAAACAGACGGATAAAGTTAGCAGTAAGTAGAGCAACAACAACAACACAAAAAAGAGATATGGCATTAACATCAGGTAATGTTGATTCAAGGCAAATGCATTAAAATAATAAGTTTCAATTCATAAAAATTTTATACTCACAATAATGTGTGAATAAATAAAACAACAAAATTCATAAAATAATAACTAGAAAGAAACAAGCAATATTTTTCGCCACTTCTCCTCCAACAGTTGTTGCTAGACGTGAGCAGACAAATTGCTACTTTGATGGGATTTTTTTAGTCAATCCCATCACCTTCATCTTTTGAAAGTTATGCAATTACACATTTTTTAGTGTAATCCAACTAATTGAAAAGAAAACACAAAACAACCAGAGTTTATGATAGTTCAAATAAATCAATAAACATAATTTACTATAATTAGAGAGTAAAGCCTGTATTTATTGATACAAAATTATTTTGATCAAAGGCCACATCCATGCCAGATAAGATTGCTAAGGTATATATTTTCTAAATATGTTATATAGATAAAGGCAACTCATCTCTATATGCGTATAGTTCACGTGTGTGTGTGTGTATATATATATATTTATATATGTAACATATAAATATATCCATATGTGCACACATAATATATATCCTATGCACACATATATGTCTGTCATGGGAAAAATAAGAGAATTTGTATTAGAGGAGAACAAATAAGAAAATTGATTACCATCACTAGTATTTAATATTTTTTGTGAGTATATAAGGTAATGGAATTTCATGAGAAAGAAATGAGGTATAAAATTGAAAAGTAGGATGCAAAATTAAAACCAATTTACATCAACATGTGTCCACCACGGGTGTACACATGTTCCCCATCCTGAACCCCCCTCCCACCTCCCTCTCCATACCATCCCTCTGGGTCATCCCAGTACACCAGCCCCAAGCTTCCTGTATCCTAAAGTAAAAAAAATAAAAAATAAAGAACATACAAAAAAATAAATAAATAAAAAAATAATAATTTACTATGATATAGAAAACCTACTAAATTCAAAAAACCACTAAAACTGTCAAAAGCAATAAGAGATTTCAATAAGGTGGTTAGTGCAAAATCAATATATCAAAATAAACATCATATATGTATATATATGTGCATATTTATTATATGCATGTTTAGCTATATATCAGAAAGATTAATGGAAGAAAAATTTCATTTACAATAGCTGCATAATCATAAAATACCTGTGAATAACCTAAATAAGAAATACAGTGAATTTTTTTGAAAATGTTACTAAAGGACCCATTGTGAAACTTGAAACGAATGCCTTCTTGTTGGATAGATAGACTTAAATTTAGAAGAATTTCAACTAATCCTAAATCAATGTGCAACTTGTGAAGCCTGCAGCCTACCAATATATTTTTTACTAGTGTTATACAGATGATTCTAAAGTTCATATGGTTAAATGAATGTTTAGACTTGCTATTTTGTTTAGTTGCTAAGTCATATCTGACTCTTTGTGACCCCATGATCTGTAGCCCACCAGGCTCCTCTGTCCATGGCACTTCCCAGGCAAGAATACTGGAGTGGGTTGCCACTTCCTTCTGCAGGGGATCTTCCCCACCCAGGGATCAAACCCATGTCCCTTGTGTTGGCAGGCAGATTCTTTACCACTGAGACTCTGGGGAAGTGCGTTCAAGATTAGGTAATTTTTAAAAGATAAGAGTAATAAAGTGGATTTGAATACCTGAAAGTATTCAAGCATATTATGAACTATTGCAAATCTTAATAATCAAGAAGTGTAGCACTGATTCATAAGTAGCACAAAGAAAAGTAAATAAAAGAATCCAGATATAATACAAATATAGGTAAGAATTTAATACATGATAAAAATGACATTTTATTTGACTGGAGAAAATATACATTAATTAGCAATGGTGTTACTACTACTAGTACTACTACTACTACTACTAAGTCGCTTCAGTCATGTCCGACTCTGTGC
>NW_011494721.1:3226224-3244465 GCF_000754665.1 Bison bison bison
CCATTTCCTTCTCCAATGCATGAAAGTGAAAAGTGAAAGTGAAGTCGCTCAGTCATGTCCGACTCTTCTCGACCCCAGGGACTGCAGCCTACCAGGCTCCTCTGTCCATGGGATTTTCTTGGCAAGAGTATTGGACTGGGTTGTCATTGCCTTCTCCAAAGCAATGGTGTTAGAGCAATCAAATAGGCACAATAAAAAAAAAAAAAATGTATCACAACCTCATTTCTTATTATCAATTCCAAATGGAAAACATAATTAAATTAGGAAGATTAATGAAGTGGTGCAGAAGGAGAAGAGGAAACTACAAAATCATTATAAAAAATAATTTTAAAATATTAAAGGCCTCTAAAAATATTAAATAAAAATTGTAAAAATTGAGGCCACCTGCATCAATACAACTAATCTTTAGGATTGAGAAATGAGACCACGTGTGTCCACATAATTTAACTGTTTGATCCATAAAATTCTTGCCCAGGAAGATAAAACTAAAAATCAATAAATGACTTTACTGTTTGCTTTAGGAAATTCTTGCAAATCAATTCTTGTGGGCACACAGTTTGCTCACCTGGATGAACAGTCTGCTTATCAGTACAATAATTTGCTCACCAAGTATTGTTTAAGTAGCCTTGCTTTGCTGACCTACATCATTTCATCATGAACTTTGTGCAGTTCCAACCAATTCTTCACCTTGAAAGACACACCTTAAACCATTTGAATATAGGTCCATAAACCCTCTGAATACTATTTCCTAACAACCTCCTTTTGACACATTACTAAGATTCTCTCAAGGTAATGTTTTCTCCTCTTATATAGTAAGGTTATTAAGTTAAGCTTTGTTGATCAAGAAGTTTTTCTGTTAGTCCATTTTGGAGAGTTGACAATCCATAGTCATTTGAAAACTTAATATGGAAAATGAAATACAAAATCAAATGAAAAATTATAAAATAGGAAAAAGTTTTGAATGTTTATCATAGGCAAAATGCTATTTACCTAAATGTTTTTAAATCCTTATAAATTAATAAGAAAAAAGATTACATACATGAAAAATGTTCACATCAAATTAAATGGCTTTTAAATACCAGAAAATAAGCTCAATATCAATTATTTTACCACAAATGCTATGAAAACTATAAATAAATTCAATTTTTCACCTTTCAGATTGTCAAGGGTCAAAAAGTAGTATAGACATGGGGAAACATTTGGGTATAGCTTCCTGTGGAGTACAACATGGCAATATTTATTACAATTAAAAATGCACATGTGCTTTGATCAAGGAATTCTACTTCCAGGAATTTATCCTCCAGATAGATTCCCATAAGTGTAAAAATATAGTATATAAAGATTTTAATTTTAGCTATTTCTGGAAATAGCAAAGAATTAAAAAACTATAAAATCCATTTTTAATAAAAAATGACCTTTGGAAAGTGGCTATCATAAACAATTAGGTATGTACTAATGTCCAAGTTATATTAACATTTTAAAAAATTATTGCACAGAAATATGACTTTTTTGCTGTGATTTTAGTGGGAAAAATATAGAATATCATTCAAAATACTGTGTAAAAACTATTGCTACCAAAGTTAAAATAATTTAGGGGAAGCAATACTTTGCACTGAAAACTCTTGCATTTTGTCTAAAAATGTGCATTGATTATCTACCAACTCTGTTTTCACCCCCAAAGAAATTAAAAAAGGAAGCTTGTTTAATTAAAAACTCTGTAAGATATTAGAATATTGGGAAATATTGCTTTAGAACCAATGTAATAAACTCAAAAGCAAATAGGGAGATCTCTCTCTCTCTCTTTTCACTTCAGTTTGGTGGACAGTGGGCACAGGCATTTTGAGTTTAAAGAAAGGAATCTCCTTTTGTCCAGTTATTTGCATCAGGGTGGCAGTACTCTATGGCAACAGCGATGGTGTCCAGTGGAGGCTGATGGACTGGCAGCATGAGTGCCAAGTCGCTTCAGTCACGTCCAACTCTTTGAGACCCTACGGACTGTAGTCCTCCAGTCTCCTCAGTCCACAGGATTCTCGAGCCAAGAATACTGGAGTGGGTTGCCATGTTTTCCTCCAATGGAACTTCCTGACCAGAAGATCGAACCTGTGTCTCTGTGTCTCCTGCATTGGCAGGCAGGTTATTGACCACTAGTGCCACCTGGGAATCCTGAAAGCAGGCAGCAAAAAACTTATTGATGCATACAACAAAAGACGAGTCCCAGCAGGAACATAATAAGTGAATTCACCTTGAAGTTGTCAAGACTGCTTGTGAGCATATCTGAAACCCCTACTGTGCTGTGCTTAGTCGCTCAGTCATGTACGACTCTTTGCGACCCTGTGGACTGTAGCCCGCCAGGCTCCTCTGTCCATAGGGCCCTCCAGGCAAGAATACTAGAGTGGATTACCATGCCCTCCTCCAGGGGATCTTCCCAACCTAGGAATCAAACCCAGGTCTCCTGCATTGCAAGTGGATTCTTTACAGTCTGAGTCACTAGGGAAGCCCAAGAATTTTGGAGTGGGTAGTCTATCCCTTCTCCAGGGAATCTTCCTGACTCGGGATTGAACCGAGGTCTCCTGAATTTCAGGTGGATTCTTTACAAGTTCATACCTGGGAAGCCCAAAGATGTGTATCAGAATTACCTAGGAGCTCATTCTTGGGGCCAAGTCCTCAGATGTTAATGAAGTTTTAATACAAATAATAAAAATGATCTCCTAAGCAAAAGAAGTAACAGACAAATTTAAGGATATTCTTGCTTCCAGCCCAAATGCACAGGACTGAGGACTAAACAAGTGTTTCTAAATAACTCCCCTTTGCTGAGCAAGGAATGGCTAGCAGTGGGAGTGATAGGAAACAGGTGGCATTTGAATATTTCATCAGTTCCCCCATGCTTGTCTGCTTATTCAGCTTCATTTTACTTTCATCCTCACTGTTCTATCCACCACAGTATTCCTTGCTTCAGTCACACCGTTCTTCTGAGTGTTTGTTCAAAGTTATTTCGCCCTACTGAGCTGCAGGGTGTGTGGCCGGCAGGAGCCACTGTAGCCCTTCCTCCCAGTCAAGGCACTCGCTGGAGGACTTGGCCAAGCAGCCAGAGGCATCTTTGAAAAGCGGCCCAGCACCACAGGAAGCAGCATATTTCTCCACTGCTTTCACCATCCCTTCAAACCTCAAATATGCATAATGTCAAGGATTCAAACAACCAGTACCCTAGGAGGATTATTATTAGTTTGGCAAATCAAACACGAAGCAATGTAAAATTAATTCCCTTTCATGTAAACCTTATATTAAGGTTGAAGCAAAATATAAAGAATTGGATAGAGTGATGATTTCAGCTTACAGTTAATTTTGCTTTTTACATTGCCTTAACGTTTATTACTCTTGGAATTACAAACAGCAAAATGCTTTTGATTTTTTGTTGCTTTGTTTTTATTCAATATATATGTGTGACTATTTTCAGTGGCAGTTAACAAGATTAAATTTTTTCTACCAAAGCATGTCGTATTGAAAGATAGGCTTTGTCCAGGGAGTAGAAGGAAGAGAATGACACTTCTTACTGGTAAATACTGTCCTAAGCAATGTGTTATTAAGTTATTTCCATTCATCTACATTGACTGTGGCTCCATATCCTAATTACATTTCCCCTGCACTGGGTTGACTAGCACCCCTGAAATTCACACCCATCCAGAATTTGGCTTTATTTGGAAAGAAGAAGATCATGTGAAGACACACTGGGAAGAAAGCCATGCGAGGATGGAGGTAGAGATTAGAGTAACACATCTATAAGACAAGGAATGCCAAGGAATGCAAGCAACCACCAGATTCAAGGAGAAAGGTGTGAAACTTTTTTTCTGTTCCATAATCTCTGGGAGAGATCAACTCTCCTAATACCTTGAATTCAGATTTCTATTGTCCAGAACTGTGAGGAGAAAAAAAAAAAAAAGTTGTTTTAAGCCACTCATTTTGTCTTGGGAGAAGGCAATGGCACCCCACTCCCAGTACTGTTGCCCAGAAAATCCCATGGACAGGGGAGCCTGGTAGGCTGCGGTCCATGGGGTCGCTAAGAGTCATACACGACTGAGTGACTTCAATTTCACTTTCCACTTTCATGCATTGGAGAAGGAAATAGCAACCCACTCCAGTGTTCTTGCCTGGAGAATCCCATGGATGGAGAAGCCTGGTAGGCTGCAGTCCATGGGGTCGCACAGAGTCGGACACGACTGAAACGACTTAGCAGCAGCAGCAGCATTTTGTCTTATTTTGTTACAACAGCCCTAGAAAACTAATACAGATTTTGGTACTAGGGAATGAGGTGTTACTATAATAAATATTATTACCCAAAACTTTGGAAGTGGCTTCAGAATTGGGCAATGAATAGAGGAAATTCATAGAAAAAACATATATTACCTTGTAGAGAAGAGTGATAGAAATTTGGATGTTAAAGCTGATTCTGGTGAAGGTTCAGACACAAGCTGAAGAAGATGGTAGAGAAAGCTTAGAGAATACATGCTGAACAGAATCTTCATTAGCATCAATATGTTGGTAGAACTGTGAATGTTATAGGTGTTTCTAGGGAGTTCACAGAAGAAAAAATGAGACTTCTATTATTGGACACTGGTGTGGATCCCCTCAACATACATGGAACGCTGACAAGGTTTTTGAGAATTTCTTACTAACAGTAACCCTTACAGCCTTGATGAAAAGGGATAGAAATAGAATGAAATGAAAGGAAGGAAAAAATAACACTGTGGGTAGCTCAAAGGCTGTGGCCAGTGGGGCCCAGAGAGCAAAGCAGGATTGTTCTCTGATCTTGAAACCTAATGGAACTTGCCCTGCTGAGTTATGAACTTACTTTAGACCAGTGATCTTTTAATTCCCTCTATGTGCTCCCTTTCAGAATGATTATGTCTCTTATATGCTTCACCTACCAGTGTATTTTAGAAGCAAACAACTTGTTTTCTAGTTCAACACACTCCAAAGGTAGAGAGGAATTTTGCCTTAGGATAGATCATATCCAGAGTCAACTGTCCTTCAGTTAGATGATTTTAAATGATTGATTTGGAACTTTTGAGTTGATCGTTTTGGAGATAGAGTTAATGCAGGAATATGTTAAGACTTTCAGAGATACTGGAATGGGGTACTTGTTTTTCAGGTAGGATAGATGTAAATTTGGGTTGGGGGCAGAAGAATGTGGTTGAAGAATGTCCTCCACTAAAATTCATGTCCACCTGGAACCTTAGAATGTGACTGTCTTTGGAAATAAGGCTTGCAGATGTATTTAGCTAATATAACATGAGGTCAGAACTGGATTAGAGTGGGTCCTAAATCCAGTGACTGAAATAGTTATAAGAAGATCATGTGAAGACAGAGATAGAAATAGAGTTGGGACAGTTAGAAACCAAGAAACACCAAAGATTACTGATAACTACCAGAAGCTAGGAGAGAGGCATGAGAAGCTTCTCCCTCAAAGCCTGAAGAAGGAACAAATCTTACCAACACCTTGATTCAGACTTCTAGCATCTAGAATTAGGAGAGAATAAATTTCTGATGTCTTAAGTCATCCAGTGTGTGGTCCATTGTTATGACAATCCTAGGGAACTCTTATATCCTCTCAAAGTATGCAATATATGTATACTTTATTGCAGTGACAAAATGTTTTACCTCTGCTGACTAACATGTATTGAACATTTCTGAATTTCCAGGCATTAAGAATTCTAACAAATAGTGTGGAATAGACATCATTTTTCATTCCTAGTTTGCAGATTATAATAGAGTCTAATCTATATGGTGTGTAGGGGAAAGGGATCTTAGAGTGTTAAATAAGAAAGTCAGTATTTAAATTTATTTCTATTTAACTTCAATGTTTATAGTATACTTTATTAATTTAAAATGAGAGAAAAATGGATTATTCTAAAACATAACAAAATTTTAAATCACAGTCAGCAAAGAAAAGAGCATTCATCCTTATCAGTGTGCAATCTATGTGTTTTTAATTTTTTTTTTCCAACCCCGCAAGATCTTTCCCAGTGTGTCATCAATCAGGATGAGTTTACAAATTCATTTAGAAGTACAAGCACCTTAAAGTGTGCTGTGTAGTCAATTCCGTTTTTAAATGAAAGTTCTCTCTGACACCACAAAGCTTTTGTGATTAAGTGAACCTAGTGATAAGACTATTACTTCAGGTATTGACCAAAACTTGTAAACAAAAGAGCAATAGGGAGAGTCTCCTAAAGCTGTTATTACTAAGTGGAGGTGATTCAACAAATGCATTACTCTCTCATTCAAGTGGAGTTTGTCCTTTGTATTAGTTCAAGTCTGTGAACCTAAATTGTAACTGATTTATAGCAAAGTAATTCTTACCATCTCAAAGGAGCATCTGTCATAATGATGGGCCCAACAGTAATGATGTGGCATTCAGTAAAAGTACGAGTGTTTGAGTTGACAAGAGAGAGTGTGTGGCTCCTCAAGCTTAAGCTGCATCTAAAGCTGGGCTTCAGGCCTCTGTATATGTAGGAAATTCACAGGGTAGAGTACTGGAGAGGCTTTGGAGGGGGACCTCCTCTATTAACAAAACTCTAGTTTGCAGAAGGAAGATGTATTGATTTGCTAAGGGTACCATAGCAAAATAAAACAGACTGAATGGCTTATACAACAGAAATTTAGTTTTTTTCAGGTCTAGAGGCTGGAAATTTGAGATCAAGCTGCCTGAAAAGTTAATGCTTTCTAAGGCCTCTCTCTTTGGCTTGTAGATGACCATCTCCTTGTGTCTTCATGTAGTCATCCCTCTTTACATGTCTGTCTCCAAATTTCCTTTTCTTATAAGGATTTCCATCATACTCGAATAGAGATCACTCTAATGACCTCATTTTAATTAATAAACCTCTTTAAAGGCTCCATTTCTGATTATAGCCACATCTGAGGGACTGGGGATTTAGAGGTTCAACATATAAGTTTTGGAAAGATACAATTCAGCTCAAAATAGGAAGGCTGATTCTAAGTACAATGTTATACTTATAGAAAAGTAGCCCCTGACCTAGATGCCCATATTCTGTCTAATTCCTCTGGAGAGTTTCAGAAATGTAAGCTATAAGACATTATAAAAATCCTGTGATAAAACAGAAAAAGTGAGAAAAGCATTCTTCACTTTTGCATTGAACATATGTCCAATAAGAACCCACTGGATTCAGTGTCAAAGATGCTAAAGAAATAAAAATTTTGACCTACACTAGCAAGAGTTTAGCTCCCAGCTGTTCCTCCCCATACCTAAAACCAGTTGACCATGGATTCAGTCCCATCATCCTTGCATCTTGTCCCATGATTAACAGAAAATCAGTTTCTTCATAGCTTTCAAGAATTTGAACAGTGGAACTTCTCTGAAAAAACAACTTTGCCTGGCCATCCTCAATATTCTTACAAAATTGTTATGCCTCTTGCTGTTCATAAAGCAGTCGTGAGTTTTTACCATGTTTCCATATTTTAATAAAAGGCCTGAACTAATAGCTTTGTTCTTCTTCTACAAGATCCTCATTGGTTCTCAGATATCCCTTTCAGCAGCGATGGAAGTTCCTGGCAGAGAAAGAGGAAGCAATAATGGCCAGCAAAGGTGACAGCACTGGTGGCAGCAACAGAAATTAGTAAAAGTGATGCCTATGCCTTGTAGAGAAACTTCAACCACAGATAAGTTAAACCTGCCTCCAGTTTTCAAGCAAAGTATTCTTGGCAACAGACATCCCTGTGGGAAGTTGAATCTGGAGGTGAAAGAGGGCAGAGTCCATGTGATTATAGGACCTATCCATGGATATATATAAAGTAGCCATTTGGAATATGCATAGATATATGTTGTGGAATACTTTGTTGTTGTTGTTATTCAGTTGCTAAGTCATGTCTGACTCTTTGTGACCCCACGGACTGCAGCGCACTAGGCTTCCCTGTCCTTCACTATCCTTGGAGTTTGCTCAAACTCATGTTCATTGATTCAGTGATGTTTATCTAACCATTTTATCCTCTGCCGCCCTCGTCTTCATTTGCCTTCAATCTTTCCCAGCATCAAGGTCTTTTCCAATAAATTGGCTTTTTGCATAAGGTGCACAAAGTATTAGAGCTTCAGCAACAACAACAAATGCTTAATAGATTAAGGAAAATGATGTTTTGTTATTAAATAAATGAGATTTAACATTAAACATAAAAAAAATAGAACTACATTCCAACTCTTGATGCATACTAAAATTAAGTGACTTTTCACAGTGAAATAACTTTGGAAGCAAAGCCAAGTGGGTCTTAGATTCTTGAGTCACAGGCCACAATTTTTCAATTGTACCTCACTGTCAGTTTCTATTATGGAGAATAAATAAGATCATGAGCTTAATTGTTCTTTGAAAAAGTAATAATCTGCTGAATAAATATCTATTATATATGATATCTAGGCAATAATCTTGAAAGTTCCAGTATTCTGATTTAATCTGTACATTCAAAATTTACTCAGTGAATATATTATTAAAGTTATTTGGAAAATATGCTACAATAAGTGGATTTTTTATTAAATGAGTCTTGATAATGATCAGTTAGAGATGATAATAATCTTTGGGACTGAGACATTTAGACCATTTAGGGCTTGCTTCCATTCCAGTAGGACTCCAGAGCTTGCCCATAAGTCTTTTCTTTTTTTTTAATATAAATTTATTTATTTTAATTGGAGGTTAGTTACTTTACAATATTGTATTGGTTTTGCCATAAGTCTTTTCATAGTGGCTCTACTTGATCCACTCATCCAGCTCTTTTCAGGCTATGAGTAACCAGGATTATCTCCTTCCCTCCTAGGTAAAATTATTCCTTCCTTTTGCTTCCCAGAAGAACCATATCTCTCACTGTTTCCAAGTCCAACCTCATACTGCTCCCTGCACAACAGGCCAACAAATCAAGAGATGAGGTGCTAGTGCACGGAATAGCAGCTTTACTTGCAAAGCCACTAGACCAAGGAGATGGCAGACTAGTGTCCTAAAGAACCATCTTACTGGAGTTAGAATTGAGGCTCCTTTTATACTAAAAGGGAAGGGAATGTTGCTGGTTGTTGTAAACTTCTCGGTGCTGGCCAGAACCTGGAGGAGATGTGATAATCCTTTGTTCTTGCAGTTGTCCATGTAGGTCTGGTCACCATGTTCCCCTAATCCTTCAACAAGACAAATGTTATTGTCTGTTCTGCAATTTTTTTTATCCCTATATGGGTGAAAAGCGTAATATCTTTAAAGGTCAAGCCTGGGAGGCAGATCTCATTATGTGTATTTCAGGCTGTAGGCAGCATTCCTTTACCAAGGTCCAGAACCAATGTGATAGAATACAGAACAGAGCATGAAAGTTAAGAGCTTAAGGAATAGATATAATATGGAGTCAGATTTTTGTTGTTGTTGTTGTTGTTACAGTACCTCTTCTAATTACTTTTTCCTTCTAATTTTTTAAAAAGACACTTTTGGTCTGTTAATTCAGATTTGGAAACATCAAAAACCCTAAAATCTGTTCTTCTTTTCTTGAGGAAAGTAAATGAAAGTATTATATTTAAAATTTCTGTAGAAGCGAGAAGAAATTGTTCCATCATTTTAACATAGCAAAGAAAAAAATGCAGTTACATTTAATAATAAAATGGTTTGAAACATTGAGGCACAATTATATAATTTTTAAAAGTTATATATAATTTCTGGAGTATAAGGGGTTTCTAAGAAATGTGATGAAACTTTAACTTTTTGAACATAAATTTATCCCTCACAGAATACTTTTATAATCATAATTCATGCATCCAAAAGGAGAATTATTAGAAAAACTTGTCTTACTATAAAATTTAGTCTTACTAGAAAACTGGACTTAAAGTAAAGCAAGTAATGGAGTCCTAAACATTTAGAACAGAAAGTGATCTTAAAAATTTTCAAGTCCCTCCAAAGAATTTTGCAGTATAAGAAACTTTGAAGAATAGTGATGTTTCCATGTATTACAAAATAAATCTTTTGATTGTTTCAAGTGCATAAAAATTATGTTAATTATAAGCTTATTAGCTTATTAAGTTTTTCTATAAATTACTTATGCAAGATATCAATTCTTAAAAGTATATTGCATATAATGAAAAATATTTCTGTGTTTTAGAAATTTTTTCCTCCATTATTTTTCAACCACAATTTTTTTTTTACCCCTCTCTCTGTTTCTTTAATATTGACAAATACAAGTAGCAGAGAGGGCTAACTGCTCTCTCCTATTCTCTGAGAGGAAACCAGAGCACAAAGCTGTTCCCCTGGCCTTCCTCTAACCGCAGGGCCTGCTTAGCTCCTCCTTAGGCAGAGCTGTTATCCAGCCCAACTTCCCTCACCCCCACTCCCCAGTCAGGATGGGAGGCACATGGTTAACCACAATGTTTAGGAGAAGCAAACACCTAAGCTCTATATGAAGAGAAAGCAGGAGGAGCTAACACTCAAAACTCAAAATGGATGGAAAGAAAGTTCATAGTAGTGGGTATTCATTAGGGAAGGCATATGAGGTAGAAATAAACAGATGTCTCTAACAGGTAATTCCATCCCTTCATCACAGGAGGTACAGTAAAAATTACTCTTTGAAGATAAAGCAAAATGTTTAACTTCAGTACTCTTGCCTGGGAAATCCCATGGATGGAGGAGTTGCTAGTCCAGGTTCCATGCAGGATACTGGATGCTTGGGGCTGGTGCACTGGGACGACCCAGAGGGAGGGTATGGGGAGGGAGGAGGGAGGAGGGTTCAGAATAGGGAACACAGGTATACCTGTGGCGGATTCATTTCGATATTTGGCAAAACTAATACAATATTGTAAAGTTTAAAAATAAAATTAAAAAAAATGTTTACTTTAAATGGAGATATGAAAATTGTTTTCAGGAAAAAAAAATAGGGATTTATAAGAAAAAAAAATAGCAATATTTATTATAAGAGTGTCACCACCAGACAAGTAAAACATATTACACCTAAATATTTCTGCTTGGATTGTAATAATTAAACAAGAATTATTCCTATCTAGTAATAATTATCTTATCTTCTGAGGTCTATCCTACTGAAGGCAAATAGGGCACTTGGACAGAAAAAAAATCAAACCAGTGAAAGTCTGAAAATACTGAAGCAGTAACATGATAGTGAGGAAGAACAGGGGCATTCTTCTGGGGGAAATTGGTGTTCCAGGGATGTGTGCACTCTACTGAGAGCCCTTTTATTCCAAAGGCACTTGTCGATTCCAGATACAGTGGCTAAAATGTTGAAGAGCACACTTTTAGAGTTTTTTTTTCCCTGTGGACAAAGAGTCTAGGACATATCTAGAGGATTGTCAGGTGAACAAACCTTACTTTATGCATAAACTTCCAAAGGCACTAAACAGTAAAAATAAAGTGAAGTCAACAAGGATTACATTCTAATTTTAAATCACCTCAATCCAAGAAATTGTAATAATCCTAAACTTGATAGTGACCCAGGCACTTGGCAGAAAATATATCTCTAGAGAAATTTTATTTCTTCATAAATCTCAAATTACTAATTCAAACATTTTTGCAAGTACTACGTTGAGTACACAATAAATAAATTAGATAAGCAAGGAGATAAAACATGAACACAGATCACCAGAGAAAAAGAGGAGACAGTAGCCTACAAACTTAAAAAGCAAGATTAATAATTCTAGAAGAGAACTGGGAATTATTTTTCAAAAAGGAACACAATTGGAATTCTAGATTTGAAAATTTTATTAAAGGAAATTAAGAATTCAATGGATAGTTTAGAAGATTAGACACAGCTCAGGAAAAAGAGCAGTAAACTGAAAAATAAGCTAAAAAGAAAATACAGTGGATTACAAAGAAACAAATGGTGCAAAATATAGTAGAAGAGAGAGTAAAATATAAAGAGAATATAGTGAGAATTATAAAAGGAGAAAAGAAAGGGAATGCGCCAATCAATATTTGAAGCTATTCAGTTGAGAATTGAAATCTTTATACCAAGCCAAAACTATGTACCTGACAAATTCCAAGTATAATAAATAAAAAGAAACATTTTCATATGTATTAGAGAAGGAAATGGCAACCTATTCCAGCATTCTTGCATGGGAAATCCCATGGACAGAGGAGCCTGGTGGGCTGCAGTCCATAGGGTCACAAAGAATAGAACACGACTTAGCAACTGAGCACGCATTTAAGTATATTATAGCAAATTCCTAAGGAAAACACTAGCAAATAAAATTAAGATAAAAATAAAATAGATATATATATACAAGTTATTAAGTTTATTATAAAAACAGAGATTGTTTTTAATACTTAAATGTTATCATATTAACAAAATATATGAGAAAATAATCTATTCTTCATTCAGGAAAACAACACAATTCAATATTCATTCTTGATATAAAAACAGCATAATATAGGGTGGATGATAACTTTATTATTCTGAAAAAATATAGCAATCTTAAATGTGAAATGTTGAAAACTTTCTTTGAGATAGGAATCAAGGCAACACTATATCCTGTCATCCTTCTATTTGTCATTTTGTGAAGAATCCTCACTGTGTAGTAAGGTAATGAAAACAGATAATAGCTAGAGGAATTAGAAGACTTGGCACTACTTGAGATGACAAATTCTTAGGTGGGGAATAAAAGCACAGAAAATTATTAGAGATAAATTAACTAAGTTTCTTTAATACAAAGTCAACCAAATAAACAGAGAAGCTTTTCTATATATCAGCTTATATGGACTGAATTCTGATGCCCTTAAATTTATATATTGAAGCCATACACTCTAATGTGACTATCTGTTTAGTTCGGTTCAGTTGATCAGTCGTGTCTGACTCTTTGATACCCTATGAATCGCAGCATTCCAGGCCTCCCTGTCCATCACCAACTCCTGGATTTTACCCAAACTCATGTCCATCGAGTCGGTGATGCCATCCAGCCATCTCATCTTCTGTTGTCCCCTTCTCCTCCTGCCCCCAATCCCTCCCAGCATCAGGGTCTTTTCCAATGAGTCAACTCTTTGCATCAGGTGGCCAAAAGATTGGAGTTTCAGCTTCAGCATCAGTCCTTCCAAAGAACACCCAGAACTGATTTCCTTTAGGATGGACTGGTTGGATCTCCTTGCAGTTCAAGGGACTCTCAAGAGTCTTCTCCAACACCACAATTCAAAAGTATTAATTCTTCAGTGCTCAGTTTTCTTCACAGTAAACTCTCACATCCATACATGACCACTGGAAAAACCATAGCCTTGACTGCTGCTGCTGCTAAGTCACTTCAGTCATGTCCGACTCTGTGCGACCCCATAGATGGCAGCCCACCAGGCTCCCCCGTCCCTGGGACTCTCCAGGCAAGAACACTGGATTGAGTTGCCATTTCCCTCTCCAATGCATGAAAGTGAAAAGTGAAAGTGAAGTCACTCAGTCGTGTCCGACTCTAGCAATCCCATGGACTGCAGCCCACCAGGCTCCTCTGTCCATGGGATTTTCCAGACCTTTGTTGTCAAAGTAGTGTCTCTGCTTTTTAATATGCTAACTAAGTTAGTCATAACTTTCCTTCCAAAGAGTAAGCGTCTTTTAATTTCATGGCTGCAATCACCATCCGCAGTGATTTTGGAGCCCCCCAAAACAAAGTCTGACACTGTTTCCACTGTTTCCCCATCTATTTGCCGTGAAGTGATGGGACCAGATGCCATGATCTTCGTTTTCTGAATGTTGAGCTTTAAGCCAACTTTTTCACTCTCCTCTTTCACTTTCATCAAGAGGCTTTTTAGTTCCTCTTCACTTTCTGCCATAAGGATGGTGTCATCTGCATATCTGAGGTTATTGATATTTCTCCCAGCAATCTTGATTCTAGCTTGTGCTTCTTCCAGCCCGCTGTAAATTCAGCATGGGCTAAAAAATTATTTAGTAGTAAAATGTTGCTATTTTTTTCAAAACATGTTTTTTGACCCTCCTAGATGTACCAGGGTTAATCTGGTTATCAAGTATTGGTTCAGTTTGTGCTGAATACTGTACAGAGTATTGCAGACACAAAGTAGGTAAAACTTTATTCCTTCTAGAAATTCCTAGATTATAAAGTCAACCATTAAAACCATGATTAATACTGTAAGTGTTTGGTGACTATATGTACCGAGCTATGTGATTACAAAAGGCTGAGGATAGGAGGTTTAATTATTTATATTATTATGGAGCAACAGGAATGATTTCCAAAGAGAAACAATACTTGATACTATACTTGACGATTGAATGACATTTTGTACTTCTCTCACCTAAGACTCTTCCTTTCCATATGATTTTCTTATTGCTGTGAAAATGTGTTTCTCATGACATCTGTTACATTTCTAGTCATATATGATACTATGGTAAAACTGAGCATTTCTTTCATACAGTTCTCTTTAGATATTAATTTTCATTCTATTCTCTTCTGATTCCCACAAATTATAGTACATTTCCTTTCTTTTGCTTTAAAACATTACCATTATATAGACATTGTCTGCTGTTCAAAATTTTCTCTCTAACAACTCTTAAAAAGTAACACATAGACTATTAGCTCTAATATCCATTCTTCTCATATGGATATCATAAGGACCTCTCCTAAACCACATTGACTTTTTCCTTTTCTTTTATTGGAGAAATAGTTGAACATATGCAAAATTGAAAATAGTATAATTCAACTTCATAAACATATTGCCATTCTCAAGCCTTCAATATCTGGCTGATTCTGTCATACATGTACCATTCATAATCCTTCCATATTCCTTCCATCGATATCCTTCTGTATTACTCAGAATTAATCCCAGATATTGTACAATCAAATCCAAAGATATATTTTTAGTATATATGTTTTAAAAGATGTGTTTTATTTCACTAAAATATTATACATAAACATTGAATATTTTAATAAAATATTATGTTTGTAATATAAAATATTTATTCAATATTCAAAATTCCATTTGCCTCATAATTTTTACTTTGAAAGAGCTGACCTATTCTCACATTCAAACTTTTAAAAAATATTTTTCTACATATCAATAGTTTCTTATGATTAAATTAAGATAGAAGAAACTATGTTTTTCTATTGTAGTTTCCCACACTTGGGATTTATATTGGGAAGTATATTTCCACTGGATATAGAATTCTATGTCAAGAGATTTGATTTCCTTTTGGTAGTTTAAATATAGGTTCCACTTTTTACAACTACATTATCTACATAGTGTAAAGTTATTCTTCTGCCCTCTTTACTATCAAGCAAGAATATAAATAAACTGCATATTAATAAATGTAAGGTTGTATAAATGGTTGTACTTGGTGTGAATAAATGCTAAATTACATAAATTAAAAGAATTATCCATAAGATGTTTCCTCAATTGCCAAGACATTTTAGGACTTATTTTCCTAAAAAAAGTTATTTCTTTTACTTGACTTGTTTTACTTCTATAGCATCTTCTGGATTCATAAATTTTTCAAAGGCTTAATATTTTGGCAGACAGCTCTGTAGTGAGCCTAACATACTGCATTCATTTTATAATAGCATTTAAATAGAAATTTCAAAATATGAATTAAAAACACATGGCATGAGAGATTTACATTTTTATTTGCACTTTTCTTAGAACTTTGTACAAATCTTAGAACTCAACTGTTTGGTATTTAAAGTGTATTTATATGCTAATAAGCCAGTTACAGAATTGTTATTTTACTAAGGTATAATAATCTTCTATGTGTATGTTTTTCAGGCACTTTTTCGTGTATTATATTGAATATTGTCATTGACAGTGTAGAATGTTTTAGTTCATTTACACAATGTAATAATCAGTGTAGTTGGCACAGCAGGTTCCTAGAGCATGAAGCAGATACTTTTTGGCCAATGGGCATAGCCCCTGGTTTTGCTATAAGCATGGTAACTTCTTTATTGTTGTTGTTCAGTCACTAAGTCGTGTCCTACTCCTTGCAACCCCATGGACTGTAGCATGCCAGGCTTCCCTGTCCTTCACTATCTCCCAGACTATGCTCAAACTCATGTCCATTGAGTTGGTGATACCATCCAATTATCTTATCCTCTGTCGCCCCCTTCTCCTCCTGCCCTCAATCTTTCCCAGCATCAGGGGCTTTTCCAAGGAGTTGGCCGTTCATATCAGATGGCCAAAGTATTGGAGCTTCAGCTTCAGCATCAGTCCTCCAGTGAATATTCAGGATTGATTTTCTTTAGGATTTACTGGTTTGATCTCCTTGTTGTCCAAGGGACTCTCAAGAGTGTTCTCCAGTATCACAGCTTGAAAGTATCAATTCTTCAGCACTCAGTCTTCTTTATGGTCCAACTCTCACTTTCATGTATGGCTACTGGAAAAATCATAGCTTTGACTATATGGATGTTTGTTGGCAAAAATGAGCAAGAATTTTTGGAAATTTTAATAAATCCACAGACTTATGAATCTATAAAACCTTTAATAAGATAAATGCAAAAACTAAGAAATTTAGAAAAACTCATAATATCGCTAGAAAATCAGAGGCAAACTTTTCCATATAAGCTTTATTAAGTTATAATTGATGAATAAAAGTTTATATCTCAGGGGTACAATGTGATGTTTTGATATATGTATACACTGTAAAAAGTTACTACAATCAAGCTGATTATCACATTTTATCACCTTACATAGCTTTCATTTTTAGAGCATGTAGTGGGAACACTTAAGTTCCACTCTCTAAGCAAATTTCAAGTATACAATACAGTATTATAAATTATAGAAATTGTGATATAAATTATGCAATCAGAATTTATTCAATTTATAACTAAAATTTGTACCCTCTGTGCAATATTTTCCATTTCTCCCACCCCATCCCTAGACCCTGGCAACCATCATTCTACTCTCTGTTCCTATGTGTTCAACTTTTTTAGATTCCACATAGAATGAGTTAATATAGTGTTTGTCTTTCTGAATATGGTTTATTTCATTTAGTATAGTGTTCTTCAGTTTTCTTGATGCTGTCACAAATTTCAAAATGACTTTATTTTATGGGTGAATAATATTCTATGTATACATTCCAACTTTTTCTGCCCATTAATATATCAATGAACACTTAGGTTGTTTGCTTATCTTGGCTATTGTGAATAATGCTACAATAAACATAGGACAGGGAAGCCTGGTGTGCTGCAGTTCATGGGATCACAAACAGTCAGACATGACTTAACAACTGAACAACAACAAAAAGCATGGAAGTGCACATATCTCTTTGAGGTACAGATTTCATTTCCTTTGCATATATACCCAGAAGTAAGGTTGCTGGGTGATACGGTATTTCTATGTTTTTGAGGAACCTCTGTACTGTTTCCATAATGGCTATACCAATTTCAGTTCAGTTCAGTTCAGTCGCTGAGTCATGTCCGACTCTTTGTGACCCCATGAATCACAGCACGCCAGGCCTCCCTGTCCATCACCAACTCCCAGAGTTCACTCAGACTCACGTCCATCGAGTCAGTGATACCATCCAGCCATCTCATCCTCTGTCGTCCCTTTCTCCTCCTGCCCCTAATCTCTCCCAGCATCAGAGTCTTTTCCAATGAGTCAACTCTTTGCATGAGGTGGCCAAAGTACTGGAGTTTCAACTTTAGCAGCATTCCTTCCAAAGAAATCCCAGGGCTGATCTCCTTCAGAATGGACTGGTTGGATCTCCTTGCAGTCCAAGGGACTCTCAAGAGTCTTCTCCAACACCACAGTTCAAAAGCAGCAATTCTTTGGTGCTCAGCCTTGTTCACAGTCCAACTCTCACATCCATACATGACCACAGGAAAAACCATAGCCTTGACTAGATGGACCTTTGTTGGCAAAGCAATGTCTCTGCTTTTCAATACGCTATCTAGGTTGGTCATAACTTTTCTTCCAAGGAGTAAGCGTCTTTTAATTTCATGGCTGCAGTCACTATCTGCTGTGATTTTGGAGCCCCCCAAAATAAAGTCTGACGCTGTTTCCACTGTTTCCCCATATATTTCCCATGAAGTGATGGGACCAGATGCCATGATCTTCATTTTCTGAATGTTGAGTTTTAAGCCAACTTTTTCACTCTCCTCTTTCACCTTCATCAAGAGGCTTTTTAGTTCCTCTTCACTTTCTGCCAAAGTGTGGTGTCATCTGCATATCTGAGGTTATTGATATTTCTCCCGGCAATCTTGATTCCAGCTTGTGTTTCATCCAGCCCAGCATTTCTCATGATGTACTCTGCATAGAAGTTAAATAAGCAGGGTGACAATATACAGCCTTGACGTACT
>NW_011494721.1:3244565-3244993 GCF_000754665.1 Bison bison bison
TTTTTTTTTTTTTTTTTTTTTTTTTTTTCGATAGCCATCCTACAAATGTGGTGATATCCCATTGTGGTTTTGATTTGTATTTCCTTGATGATTAGTGATGCTGATTAATAATGGTGTTGGTTCAAGTTGTGGACTTCTTTCCCAGTAAGATATTCCATTTTCTGTATGCTTCTTTCACCAGTTTGGTGGGCAAGAGTTTCTGTGGCCTCAGTTCTTTGAGACATCTAAGAAGATTTTTGTTTGTTTTTTATTCACTTATTCAGCTTTTTTTGTGTTGTGAGTATAGGAATGTTGACTTCCCAGTTTTTCACAGTTCAAAGTGAATATTAGAAGTTTTAATCTTTATTTTTAAAGAATATCTTCATTGGGTATAGAATTCTGTATTAGGAATTATTTTCTTTTAATTTTTTAAAAGATATTTTATATAT
>NW_011494721.1:3245093-3266224 GCF_000754665.1 Bison bison bison
ATTATATATATATATATATATATAAATGTCACTCCTTGTGTTAAAGGCAATGTATCGTCTCTCTGCTTTTAAGATTTTGCCTCTGACAAGATCACCAACCTTGTCCAACTGCATACCCTGACATAACCCTGTGACCCAACTCTGGGTCTGCTCAGCCATATGCCAGGGGCTGTTCCACCTACCCAGAAACCTGGTAGTAGGCAAGCTCATCCTTACTCCTGAGCAAATACCATGGGGACACTTAACTATGATTAAGGAATTTCAGGCAGCTAAGTGTAAACTGGCTTGAGAATTAAAAACTCCAGATGTCTCAGCATTTTATATGTTTTACCTCTGAAAGCCCCACCATATTTTCATTTTGAAGAATGCAGGAAACTCTTCTCAGGCATCTAACAAAGGAAGGAAGGAAACCATTTGTAATATGCCCAGGGTATTCTTTTCTTCTTTATGGTTTTGTAACAAAGAGTAGTCCTCAAGGGCAACTACTTTAACAAAGTATTATGGACTTGAGAAGGACAGCCCCATCTAGCCTTCCTGTCTTGTCTAAGGGGGCTAAGAAGACTGAGAGGAATTTGTGAAAGTCATAATTAAGGGGTACAGGCACAATAAAGGGTTGAGATCTACTCATAGATTTAGAGAAATGTTGGTTCTCTTAACAGCACCACGTCAGTAGTACATCTGTACTATAGCAGATAATTGCAACAGAAGAACTGCAAACCTTAGACCTTATTTAAGAAGTCACTAGGAAAACCAAAAGACAAAAACAAACATATCAGAAGATATTTTAGTCTCTGACATAGTTATAGGAAATAGTGTGCCTACTCAGCCCTGTCTGACTCTTTTTGACCTTTTGGATTATAGCTTGCCAGACTCCTCTGTCCATGAAATTTTTAGACAAGAATACTGGAGTGGGTTGCCATTTTTCTCCTTCAGTGGATCTTCTTGAGCCAGGGATCAAACCCTCCTCTCCTGTGCCTTCTGCAGTGCAGGCAAATTATTTACCCACTGAGCCATCAGGAAAGCCCACAAATAGTAAATGCAGCCAAAGTCAAACACCAAATGAACATAAATCCTCACTTTAAAGGCCGATTTACCTCAGTTCTTATCATCTGGAGCATCATACCAAGCTTTAAATAAAATTTACAGGCCACACTATAATAAAAAAGAAAAATATCCCCCATCCCCACAGTTTGAAGAGTTAGAACAAGCCTCAGACTCATATATAACGTGTATATGGAATAAAAATTGTAATTATTGTTCCAGGGAAGAGCCAATTATGACTCCATGTTCAATCTATTTCTTTTACTTCACTCTTTGCTTCCCTGATTTTGTTCACTAAAAGTATAGTATTTTGACATGATGGCCTCTCTCAGGAAACCTTGCCCCTCTGCCTAAATATTAAACAAAAGAGCCTTTTTGTTCAGGACCCTGTCCACCTATTCATGGCTACAGGAAAGAAGAATTTAACACATCTTAAATTTAACACATTTAACAAGCCTTTCCCAAGGCTTGCCATTGTAGGAGATATTTGAAAGATTAATGGCCTTTATGGAGTAGGAAACAGCAAAGCCACTCCCATATTCTTGCCTGGAGAATCCCATGGACAGAGTATCCTGTCAGACTACAGTCCATGGGGTTGCAAAGATTCAGACACAACTGAAGCAACTTAGGATGCATGCAATGGCCTCTTTAGTTCCTCACCTCTCCCCATCCTTGTTCTATAAAAGAAACTACCATCCAGATTCCAAAAAGATGGTTATTTTGAGACAGTCTTCCATCTTCTTAGTCTGCTGGCTTTCCAAATAAAGTTGTATTTCTTGCCTCAACACCTCGTTTCTTGGTTAATTGGCCTGTTGTATGGCAAGCAGAATGAGTTTGGACTCAGTAACATTATTAGGTCTAGAATTTAAAATAACCATTATTAATATGCCAAGGTTTTCAATTTTTTTAAAAAAGTAAATAATATGTAATAATAGATGAGTACCATAAGAAGCAGAGATAAAAACTTTATAAAAGAATAAAAAGAAATTCTAGAAATTAAGAAAAGCATACTTCAGAAATGAAGAATGCATATTAGCACACTGGACAGAGCCAAAGTATGTAGTAACTTAAGAAGATGTTCATAGAATATTTTCAAACTGAAACTCAAATTAAAAAAATTTAAAAAAATAAAGAGTATCAGAAAACTGAAACAAATACAAAAGATGCAGCATATAAAATGGGAATACCAGAAGGAGAAGAAAAAAAGAAATTAGCAGAATAAATATTTGACTCCGCAATGGTTGAAATTTTCCAAAATTAATAACAGATGCTAAAACACAGATCCAGAAAGCTCATAGTAAACAATCAGGATAAATATTAAAGTTTACTTTTAGGCATATCATTTAAACTGAAGAAATCCAAAAACTAAGAGAAATTTTGAAAGAAGTCAGAGGGAAAAAAAAAAAACAAAAAACAATCATCTCACCTCACCTCTAGAAGAAGAATGGAACTCTTCCTTGATAGTTCAGTCAGTTAAGAATCCTCCTGCAATGCAGAAGACCCCTGTTTGATTCCTAAGTCTGGAAGATGTGCTGGAGAAGGGACAGGCTACCCACTCCAGTATTCTTGGGCTTCCCTTGTGGCTCAGCTGGTAAAGAATCCACCTGTAATGCAAGAGACCTGGGTTCAATCCCAGGGTTGGGAAGATCCCCTGGAAAGGGGTGGTCTACCCACTCCAGTATTCTGGCCTGGAGAATTCCATGGACTGTATAGCCCATGGGGTTGCACGACTGAGAGACTTTCACTTTCACAGAAGAAGAAGTAGAAGAATTACACTGGACTAAGCTTCACAAATCATATAAAGAAGAATAAGGTAGAGTGAAATATTTGAAGTGTTGAAAGAGAAAAAATAGCACTAACCTAGAATTCTTTAACCAGTGAAAATTGCCTTTATGAGAAGAAATAAAGACTAAAACAATCCAAAACTGAGGGAATTTGTCATCAGTAGATGTGACTTTAAAAGAAGTGTTTCATGAAAAATTAAAATGATAAAAGTCAGAAATTCAGACCTACATAAAGAAAGGCAGAACATGAGAAAAGAAATAAATGAAGGTGAGATAACCTTTCATTTTCCTTATATTAATTGATTAATAGATAAGTATTCAAATAATAGCAGCAATGTATTATATATATATATTGATATTATATGTTGATTATAGCTTATGTTTAAGTGAAATAAATGAAAACAAGGACATGAGAGAGGAGTTAGGAATACTCTTTTATAAGGAAAATGTACCATCAATGAAATGACAGCATGTTATATAAAGTGGACTTAGTCATAAACATGTAAAACAAACCATAGGGAAAGAACTAAAAAAAAATTAGAAGAAGATAATTGATAAGTCAAATAAAGAAAGTGGGATTACATAATATACTCAACTAAAACCTGAGAAGACAGAAAAAGAGGGGAAGACTAAAAAAAAAAAATGCACAGAGAATAAGGTTAATGACCAATATGAATAGCTGTTAGCCCAACTATAGCTGTAATCACTTTATACTTGAATGATCTACACATCCAAATTATAATAAAAGACCTAGACTGACAGAGCATATTAAAAAAATCCAACTAATGTTGTTTACAAGAAACTCTTTTTAAATATGAAGACACAGGTAGATGCAATAAGTAATGTAAACAAAGACATTATGCAGTTCACAAAATATTAATTCAAAATGGATAATAAACTTAGCACGGGCTTCCCTGGTGGTTCAGGTGGTAAAGAATCTGCTTGCAAAGTGGGAGACCTGGGTTCAATTTCTGCGTCAGGAAGATTCCCTGGAGAAGGCACTGGCAACCCACTCCAGTATTCTTGCTTGGAGAATCCCATGGACAGAGGAGCCTGGCAGACCATGGAGTAGCAAAGAGTCAGACATGACTGAGCAATTAGATGATGTGATGTGACGTAACAATAAACCTAAATATAGAATGAAAAACTGTATAATTTCTAAATATAACAGGAAAAATCTAGTTGTCCTAGAGTTTGACAATTAGTTTTTAAGTACATGGCCATAATAACTACCTCAGAAAGTTAACTGAGTGAGCAGTAAAAGAGAAAAATTGTATCAGTGTGGCTGTTGTTGCTATAAATGATGACTGTAACTAGAAAGCAATAATATGGATATTTATCTCTTCAAGACTCAATTTTGTCATTATTAAAAGAATAAGAACCCCAAGGAAGACTTACTACTGTCACTTGAAGCAATCTTGATAAATAATATTTAATTCAGTCTAATGCTCCCATAACAAATCCATTAAGAAAAGCCAGTAAAATATCAATAATTATATAAAACTGTAATAAAATAACCTCTTGCAACATGTGTATGTGCTTCAAGGACTATTACCCTTAATTGCTAGTAAAATTATTTTCTATATTCCACATAATTTAGTGGGTTTTGGAGAGGTCACCAAAATTGTTCAGTATGCCACGACTCCCACAGGACGAGAGTCTATCCTGTTGAATAGAATGTAAATTCTTCTGAGTCATAGAGTGTTCACTCTATTGCAGTGCATGTAATCTATACCCTTTTATTTATGAATAATATAAAGGACAACAGACCTTTCCTCATTTTATGCTTCATATTTTTCCTTTGATTCTTCTTAATTCTATATATTTAAAAACTAGAAGTTATATCATTTAAAATATTAGTTTATGAGCTTTTTTGTTAGTTCACTAACTTGTAACCAATCAATGCTCTTATGTTTTTTTGTCTTTTTTTAAACTTAGATGTGAATCAGTATCAAACTATCATTCAGGTATAGAGGAGGTAGGGTATAAGTTGTCTGAAATTATATCACAAGGCAATCAATACATGCAGTAAATAACTAGAATTTCCAATAGAGAAAACTAAAAAGAAATATCAGAGTTTTACTTAAAAATTTGAAATATTTGAGATTTTGTGCTATTCCAGAGGTGATATATGAAAACAATGGTGGAAATTCAAAGATACAGATTAGGCTTTTCTAGTAAACATTATAGTGATAAACACCTGTGAAAAACATAATACGCTTATATTTCAAGGAAAATGTCATGTGTTTCATGTATATTAGCTCATTTAATTCTCATAGAAAGTCTAGAAGCTCAGTAATTTTCATCTCTGATTTTCAAAATGAGGGCATTGGGATACAGAAAGAATTACTAATTTCCCAATATCTCACAGCTAGGAAAAGGTGCAGCCAGACTGCAGACCCAGGCAATCTGATCTCATAGTCTATAAGCTTAACTTTATGCTATTTTTAAAGGAAAAATTGTCTGGAAGTGAAACACTGGGAGAATACTAAAAAAATTATCTTCTTGTCCAGAGATACAAGAAGAATGTGTGAAAGAGCTCTTTCACCTACTTATAGCCAATCAATGTTCTTATGTTTGTTTGTCTTTTTTTAAATTTAATTGTGAATTAATATCAAACTATGAATGGATGAAAGAGCATCCTCCTCCCCTTATGTATGCTTCAAGGGAAAAAAAAAGTCAGGTGTTAGCCTTGGGCAAGGATGGAAAGGAAGAATTCTGCGCAGAGAGTTTCAGGTTAAACTAAGATCTCTTTATAGTGAACAAAGGTTTCAGAGATTGCTGTGGAAATGCTTGAGAGGACGTACTGGACAGTCTAGGTATATGAATATCAGTTGTGTAAGATTTATGAAAATGTTAGGCATGTTTCTGTTAACTGGCCTTTCCGTAGCAAGTTAAGTGGAGATCTGCTGACACATAGCAGTGTACCCCACCTGCTTAGGATTCTAAGTAGAATACTGAAGAGCTATGTTGTTTACCCTGAAAGGTCCCTCCTCTGATTACTAGCGAATACCTCTTGGATAAATCAACAATTGCTAATACAAAGTTGTGTATACCATTTCTGTTTGTTTATTTGATTGTATTATGTTTCTCTTTTAAAGCCTTGCCTTATTATATTTCTTTATTAATTGCTTAGATAATTAGATAAAGGTAACTACAAGGATACAATTAATAAACATAAGCCTACTCAAAAGTTTAAAAGAAATTTATATTTATTTCAGGTTATACAATCTCTGTATTTAAAGACATAATTTACAAATGAAGCTGTATCTCTTTATGTTCTCCTTTATCTCAATTGTTTCTTTCTATC
Source organism: Bison bison bison (assembly GCF_000754665.1). Taxonomy (NCBI): domain Eukaryota; kingdom Metazoa; phylum Chordata; class Mammalia; order Artiodactyla; family Bovidae; genus Bison; species Bison bison. Next base: position 3,251,229 of record NW_011494721.1, read on the forward strand.
CCTACAAGAAACTTCTCTAATTTAATCTGATATGAATCTAAAGTCTATGTTTATACATTAACTCTATATAAGAATACTATATACTTAATAAAACACTAAATAGTTCATAACAATTTCTGCATATTTATGGTTGCTTTTGCTTTTAGCAGATAGAAACATAAATGGGTTAAATGTTGTAATAAGTTTTGATTAAAAACTATTAAATGAAGTAAAAGAGTTCTAGGGAGAAAATTGCAAAACTTCATTGAAAATCATCAAAAAAGACTTGTATAAAAGAAGAGATATCCATATTTGTTAATATCAGGGTTCAATAATTAAAATGTTAAATTTCCCTATTAAAATATAATGATAAAATAATTCATTCAAAATCCAATAGCTTTTTGGAGGGAAGAACCTTGATAAATTGACTCTAAAGTTCTGACAAAATTATGAAATTTCAGATCAAGATTACCCAAGACAATTCTGAAGAAAAAAAAAATGGAATTTGAAGGTGGTTGGATGCCCTTACAATAAACTGTTGAGTATGATTATTTCCCCCTTTGGTAAACATTGCCATTGTTTTCAAATAAATATATGGGAACTTGGTAAAAAAAAAAATCAGTGAGGAAATAACTACATTCAATAAATTGCACTGAAGCAATTAAGCGTTGGGGGAAAAAATAGATTCCTATCTCATATTAGGCATGAAATTAATTCCAATTGGGATAAACATGTAACATGATATACAGACACTTGTTTGTATTGAAATATGTATATAAGGAAATTCAGGATAAGAATGATATATAGGCAAGATACAAAACAGAAATCATAAACAAAATATAAATATATTTGATTACATAAAATATTAAACATTTTACAACCAAGTATCCCTGTTGGCTCAATTGTAAAGAATCCACCTGCAATACAGGAAAACTCTTGCAATGCAGGAGACTAGGGTTTGATCCCTTGGTCGGGGAGATCCTCTGGAAAAAGAAATGCAACCTACTCCAGTACTCTTGCCTTGGAAATCCTATAGACAGAGGAGCCTGGCAGGCTATAATCAGCAGGGTCACAAGAGTCTGATATGACTTAGTGACTAAACCACCACCACTATCACTTTTGCAGGAAAGACTAGAATAAGCTATTTTTCACAGATCTAATAGAGAAAATACGAGTGTCAATAAGATTTACAGAACATTTACAAGTCAATAATAAAAATACTCAGTGAGGAAAGAGTCAAAAACTTGTATAGATATTTCAAAAATGCTAGATCACAAATGTTTAATAAACATAGGAAGAGCTATTTAACTCAACTAATAATGAGTGAGATGAAAAATAAAACAGCAAGATACAATTTTACACCTAAAATGTGGGCAAAAATAATTAAATATATAACAATAGGAACTATAATATTTACAAATATTAAAATATAGAGAAGCAGGAATTTATGCACTGTTGATCAAAGTATAAGTCATAATAAGTTTGGAAAGCAACTATTTTAATGATGTTGAAAATAAGCATGCTCAATATACTCAGACATCCTACTTCTTATATATGAACTAGAAAAATCTGTGTATAGAATAAATGTATCCTACTTTCTCAGTATTCCATGATCTAAATTGCTAGATTCTCAAATATCTCAAAGGTTTTGATAGATTTGAGATTATCCCCACTCATATCTGAAATTAAAACCCAGTGGACCCAGATGCATTGCCAGGCTAAGGTGTGTGCATCTTTACAACTTATGGCATATGTATCATTAAAAAAAGTTAAAGGCCATTGTTGCTGACTTTGAAAGCTGAATTTACAGTGCTATTTTTGAAGGGAAACTAAAGCAATAAAATTTCACTTAATTTTAAGGAAATAAGCATTCTTTAAAATATTTATATTTAAAATAGAACATAACAGCTTGGCAAATAGCAAGATTTGTAACTGATAGCATTCATGAGGAGATTATAGGAAATATGACGGAAATTATTCCTTTATATGCATTACAAATGAGATTGACTGCAACAGGGCTTCCCTGCTCGCTTAGACAGTAAGGAATCTGCTGGCAGTGAAGGAGATGCAGGTTCGATCCCTGGGTGTGGAGGATCCCACAGAGAAGGGAATGGCTACGAACTCCAGTATTCTTGCCTGGAGAATTCCATGAACAGAGGAGCCTGGCGAGCTATAGTTCAGGGGGTTGGAAAAAGTAGGACACGGAGTGACTAACACTTTCCCTCTGTGCCATCATTACTTTTGCACTTAATACAATAGTGATTTAGTTGCTTGATACTTTTCCCTAGATATTTGCAAATTTATTGAAACATAAACTATACATTAATTATTTTATGACTCTATTATATATCTATATCTATAGGGCACAGAGGCTTGATAAATATCTTTAAATTAACCAATACATTAATCCTAAACAAATAATTCATATATCAAGTTGGTGTTCAACCGGGTGATATCTAAGTTTTATTTCATCTCTAATTTTTTAAATTGTTATTGGAGAAAGTGATGGCACCCCACTCCAGTACTCTTCCCTGGAAAATCCCATGGACGGAGAAACCTGGTAGGCTGAAGTCCATGGGGTCTCGAAGAGTTGGACATAACTGAGCAACTTCACTTTCACTTTTCACTTTCATGCATTGGAGAAGGAAATGGCAACCCACTCCAGTGTTCTTGTCTCGGAGAATCCCACGTACCGGGGAGCCTGGTGGGCCGCCGTCTATGGGGTCGCACAGAGTCAGATACGACTGAAGTGAATTAGCAGCAGCAGGAGCAAGATTATTATAATCTTTGGAACAATAGGTACTAGTAACAACTTAGCACTTCTACTTTCCTCGTTAAGAAAGCAACCTATTCATATTAGTGCAAGTGATTATTTCATAAAAGATCTCTCTTAGTGTTTAACATAGCATACATCACATATAAGAAGTAAAGGAAGAGTAGAGATTTTACAAATGGGAAGAGGGAGATATAATTATTATAAAATGGTTATTCAAAAAGGACAAAATTAGAATTCTAGTATAAAAATACAGAAGCTATAGAGAAGAATAGGGGGAAACGAGAAAAGACATTAAAAGAGTGTTTTCTAAGGTTGTTAAGTTCCATGAAAATTACGGCTAACTTATGATTCTTCTTTCTAAGGCCAAGACATCTCCAGATGACTACAGAAATACTACCTTAATAATAAGAAAAAACTTGTTTCATTAAGGTAAGTTATTCCTTTGAATTACTTGAGTTTTTTCTCATTATGCAACCTTTCTGTGCACTACAGATTAAATATTAAATTGTAATTTTCTATTAACTTTTTTTTCTTGCAATAACAACAAAAGAGACTTCTTGTAGATTTCCCACTGAGTTTTGTTTATGTATCCTATGCTGCTGCTGCTGCTGATGCTAAGTCGCTTCAGTCGTGTCCGACTCTGTGCAACCCCATAGATGGCAGCCCACCAGGCTCCCCCATCCCTGGGATTCTCCATGCAAGAATACTGGAGTGGGTTGCCATTTCCTTCTCCAATGCATGGAAGTGAAAAGTGAAAGTGAGGTCTCTCAGTCGTGTCCAAGTCTTCGTGACCCCATGGACTGCAGCCCACCAGGCTCCTCTGTCCATGGGATTTTCCAGGCAAGAGTACTGGAGGGGGTTTTCACTGCCTTCTCCCAGGTCCTATCAAATCTATTTTCTCTTGGAAAAAGCAAGAAAAATAAATCATAATAGAGACAAAGGTAAGGAATATGTTGATAGTTGTCTTTCAGGATTTAAGAGCTCTATAATAGTAAGAACTACTTTGTTTACTAAACTCTTACAGTCTTCCCATCCTTTAATATTATATCCATTAATTTCATAAAACAAGATTGTTTTTAAATAAACCTTAGTACCATGAAGGGTTTCCCAGATGGTGCTAATGGCAAAGAACACACTTAACAATGCAGGTAGATACAAGAAACATGGGTTCGATCCCAAGGTGGGGAACATTCCCTGGAGGTGGGCACAGGAACCCACTCTAGTATTCTTGCCTGGAGAATCCCATGGACAGAGGAGCCTGGCAGGTTCCAGTCCATAGGATCACACAGAGTCGGACATGACTAAAACAACTTAGGAGGCACGTACCATAAAGGTACCACTCTAAAAATATAGTGTAGATCCCAAAGAAGCCCCAAAGCAGGCTTCATTTCCCACATTGTTTCTATAATTCCCCCAGTTCAGTTCAGTTCAGTTCAGTCACTCAGTCTTGTCTGACTCTTTGCAACCCCATGAATCGCGGCATGCCAGGCCTCCCTGTCCATCATCAACTCCTGGAGTCTACTCAAACTCATGTCCATTGAGTCGGTGATGCCATCCAGCCATCTCATCCTCTGTCGCCCCGTTCTCTCCTCCTGCCCCCAATCCCTCCCAACATCAAGATCTTTTCCAATGAGTCAACTCTTCACATCAGATGGCCAAAGGATTGGAGTTTCAGCTTTAGCATCAGTCCTTCCAATGAACACCCAGGACTGATCTCCTTTAGGATGGACTGGTTGGATCTCCTTGCATTCCAGGGGACTCTCATGAGTCTTCTCCAACACCCCTCAAAGTCACTTCAAATTAAAAAACAATTGGCATAGGTATTTGACATTTTCTCATGTAAATATGAATGAAATTGTCTTTATAAAAACCTTGACATCTAATTAAGAGCACTGAACTTACTATGCAAATGATACTTTAAGACAAGTCACCTAATTTTTTAATATAGTGACTTTCAAAGAGTGACTTCTAGACCAGCAGCATAGATAACATCACCTGAAAACTTGTCCAAAATGCAATACTTGCCTTGCAACTGACAAGGCAATACAGACCAACTGACTTTCAGATTCCAAGTGGGGCCCAGGATTTTGTGTTTTAATAAGTCCTTCAGATGGTTCCAATGAAAGTCAAAATTTGGAAAGCATTGCCTCTACTGCTGCATGTGTAGAAATTTTGGAAACTTTCCTGATATTAATAATATCACATAGGGAAGTAACATGGTTTTGTCATATACAATTAATTACTTTTATCCTGTAGAATCAATTGTCTTAAACACAGTGGAATTTGAACTTTGTCTTGTAAGTCTGAAGTGAACTAAAGCAAGAACTTCAAATATCAGGTGACAGAGGAAACACATTTTTTTTTTAATGGCTATGATAATAAATCCCAGAGAAGGAGACATTTTGATGGTTGATAAAATGTATGACTTTTTACTAAGAGGTATTAGGTTAAGGGTATTGGATAATATGAGAGTTTTTCATCATAAATTTTTAATCTTATTATTCAGCATCTACCCTTTCTGCCTAACTTGCCTCTGAATGTAGGAGAGAATAACACTTCATAGGAGTCTATATTGATTATCAACAAATGTCTTCTGGCAGTTGAACGATTCACTTAACTTAAAAAAAAAATCGATAATCTCCTTGGAATTAATTGCTTCAGAGAGGTTGATTTTAGATACATTGATAATTTGTTTTGTTTTGTAGTATGCTACTACTTTCTTTCAGAAGAATGAAACAACTTACTGTAGCCAAGGATTTGTAAAATTATTAGCACTATAGTTATAGTCAAAGCAATGGTTTTTTCAGTAGTCATGTATTATTTTGAGAGTTGGACCATAAAGAAGGCTGAGCACTGAAGAACTGATATTTTCAAGCTGTGGTGGTGGAGAAGACTCTTGACAGTCCCTTGGACTGCAAGGAGATCAAAGTAGTCAATCTTAAAGGAAATCAGTCCTGAATAGTCATTGTAAGGACTGATGCTGAAGCTGAAGCTCCAATACTTTGCCCACATGATGCACAGATCCTTTATGAAATAATAGCTTGCACTAATATGAATAGGTTGCTTTCTTAACAAGGAAAGGACAAGTGCTAAGTTGTTTTCATTGGACAAGACCTTGATGCTGGGAAAGACTGAAGGCGGGAGGAGAAAGGGATGACAGAGGACAAGATGATTGGATGATACCACCGATTCAGTTGGACATGAGTTTGAGCAATCTCTGGGAGATGCTGAAGAACAGGGAAGCCTGGCATGCTGCAGTCCATGGGGTCACAAAGAGTTGTACACAATTGGGTGACTGAACAAAAGCAAAATAGTTGGAAAAATATAAACTGATTTGAAACTTGCTATTTTTAAAAAATTATGTTTTGCCCTAATGTTTACATAATAAACTGATTCCTTTTATAAATCACTTGAGAACTCTAGGATCTACTGTCTTTAAATATTAGAATTTCTAATACATCTTTAAAGGTTTTCAATGCTATCCTTTAAATCTTAATTAGTGGAATGTTTACTGTAACCAATTCCACTGTTATCACAATATTGCCAGTTCCACACAAAGGGACCCTTTTTTGTAAGATAAATAACTTTATACAATAATTTATATGGAATAATCAGTTCAGTTCAGTCGCTCAGTCGTGTCCGACTCTTTGCGACCCCACGAATCACAGCACACCAGGCCTTCCTGTCCATCACCAACTCCCAGAGTTCACTCGGACTCACGTCCATCGAGTCAGTGATGCCATCCAGCCATCTCATCCTCTGTCATCCCCTTCTCCTCCTGCCCCCAATCCATCCCAGCATCAGAGTCTTTTCCAATGAGTTCACTCTTCGCATGAGGTGGCCAAAGTACTGGAGTTTCAACTTTAGCATCATTCCTTCCAAAGAAATCCCTGGGCTGATCTCCTTCAGAATAGACTGGTTGGATCTCCTTGCAGTCCAAGGGACTCACTCTCAAGAGTCTTCTCCAACACCACAGTTCAAAAGCATCAATTCTTTGGCACTCAGCTTTCTTCACAGTCCAACTCTCACATCCATACATGACCACAGGAAAAACCATAGCCTTGACTAGATGGAACTTTGTTGGCAAAGTAATGTCTCTGCTTTTGAATATGCTGTGTAGGTTGGTCATAACTTTCCTTTCAAGGAGTAACCATCTTTTAATTTCATGGCTGCAGTCACCATCTGCAGTGATTTTGGAGCCCCCCAAAAATAAAGTCTGACACTGTTTCCACTGCTTCCCTATTTCCCATTAAGTGATGGGACGGGATGCCATGATGTTCATTTTCTGAATGTTGAGCTTTAAGCCAACTTTTTCACTCTCCACTTTCACCTTCATCAAGAGGCTTTTTACTTTTTACTCTTCACTTTCTGCCATAAGGGTGGTGTCATCTGCATATCTGAGGTTATTGATATTTCTCTTGGCAGTCTTGATTCCAGCTTGTGCTTCTTCCAGTCCAGTGTTTCTCATGATGTACTCTGCATATAAGTTAAATAAGCAGGGTGACAATATACAGCCTTGACGTACTCCTTTTCCTATTTGGAACCAATCTGTTGTTCCATGTCCAGTTCTAACTGTTGCTTCCTGACCTGCATACAGATTTCTCAAGAGGCAGATCAGGTGGTCTGGTATTCCCATCTCTTTCAGAATTTTCCACAGTTTATTGTGATCTGCATAAAATAATATGTTTATTTAATTTATAATTAAATATAATTTAATTTATAATTAAATATAGTTAATATTAAGTAATAAGTAACAAATATTTTGTGATTACATGAAGAATATGGAATCCAATTAAATATCAGAAGAAAGTAATGCTGAAAGCCTAAACTAAGACAATAGAGTACAAAATAGGATTTCAAACACTGAAACAATCTTCATATTACTAAAAAATAGCCCATGGAAAACTCTTATTTTCCATTGGTGCATTAAAGCCTGTTTTTAAATGTTTAGTGAGTAAAGGCAAGTGTGAAATAGGGAGAGAAGAAAAGGAGGTGAGATGAGAAAATGAAAGAAGGAAATTGTATACCAGAATTAAACTTAGAATATGTGTATGTGTATGCATGCATCTCAGTTGTGTCCAACTCTTTGCGACCCTATGGACTGTGGCCTACCAGGCTCCTCTGTCCGTGGGATTATCAGGCAAGATTACTGGAGTGGGTTGCCATGCCCTCCTCCAGGGGATCTTCCTCACCCAGGGATCAAGCCTGCGTCTCCTGAATCTCCTACATTGCACGCAGATTATTTACCCAATGAGCCACCTGGGAAACCCATAATTAGGATAGTTGAATATAATTACCAAATGGAGAATCTGAATTATATAACTCAATCTATTTATTAATAAAAACATCCTAAGCTACAGTAAAAGATTGTCAATAAATATGCACATGTCATGTGAGTTGTCTGTATCCTGCAAGATATTAGAGAGGAAATGAAGGGCTTACAATATAAGCATTGTCAGAATCAGAATGAATGTCCTTTGTAGTGAGTGACTTTACATCAGATGTTCTAAATTTATCTAGAAGTAGCAATGGCATTGACTGTTAGTCGTCACTGAAAAAGCATACTGTCACTAAAGGAAAAGGAAAAACTGAAAAGGGCAAATATTAAACTGCTCTCAGAGAAGACAAATTGACTCTTGTCTGATAAATGCGTTAATAAGATGATGTTACAGTTATTCAAAGATTCTTGAGAGGATCCTTTATTTAGGTTTCTAACTTTAAAATAGGCTTTATGTGCATGTATGAGATTTAAAATATATATATTTTAAGCTTTAGAAGAATGTATGATACTTTAGAGAACAGCAGCAAGAATTGTATCATGATTATACCATCTAGAACAATCTTTTGTACAAAGAAACACTCCAATTATTTGTTGAACAGAATTGCAAAAATTAAGAACAGTACATTTTAAATTGCTTTTATATCAATAAAACATCACTAAGTAAAATATATAAATGACATCTAAAGAGGTAAAAAAAGTCAGAAATGGAGATCAAAACCTCCTAGCACCTAGCTAGTTGAGTGTGTGTGTGCATGTGTGTGTGTGTATGTGTGAAAATCTTTTTAAAGTCATCTTCGTAAGTTAACTAACATATGTTCAAGAACAATACAACTTTACAACCCAGAGTATTGTAAAGGTAAATATAAATCAGAGGAAAAAAATAGAATCCCTGGTATTGAAAGGAAAAGATACTCCTTTCACTGCCCCTTTTATTTTAGAGAATTACATTAAAAACAACAAAAAAGTTACAGTTATAAATTCTTTCTCTGTCCCTTGAAGATGTATGAAATCATTTTGAAGCCTAAATAAGCTTCTTGTCAGTGTTATAAAACAGTAATGTCTTGTTTCAAGGACCTAGAATCCATTTCTGTAAAGTAATCATTTCCTATCTCTCAGTGCCTATGGAAGGGTAGTAAACTAACTTCAGCGAGCTCTTTGCTCCAAAATTTCTGCCTGCCATAATGATATGTGTTTTTTTTTCCTTCTTTTTTTTTTTTGGATAAATTACCCAACACAAAGATCATCTCATTTCCAGAAGAATTTAGGATCAACTGTATGTAACAAGTGTGTCAATTCTCCTTACTTGAGGACCGGTGATTATTTATCTTGAGAACATGTATTCAGTGCTTTTCCATCTACCTGATTCTATAAAAAAGTGAGAATTCTCCTTTTATCAATATCTTAGCAGATTGCCTGTGATGTGCATAGCACTGTTTCAGTGCCTATTTAAAACAAAACTGTTTTCCGTCTCTTCTTTCTGCCTTCATGGGACATTTTTTCTGGGTTAGGAGGAAATTTTGTTTTTAATTATATTTCCCCAACAGTGTATAACAGAGGACTTGACACACAAATACTTATTAATTGGTTGAAGATGTTTTACTAATACAAACAAAGAAAGTGGCCAATATTTAAAGAAAAATATTTTATCCCGCACAATAATTGTACTTGCATGGCTTTCTCTAAGTATTATTATCTTTTATTTATCTTTTATATCTTTTTACTGTATTTAACATAAAATTCTATTTAATCTCCAGGATGAAAAACAAAACAGCAGCAAATTGGAGGACTTCTATTCAGGATAGACTGCTTAGAAATTAAGGGGAAAATTGATGTAAACAATAGTACCATTTAGATTAGAAGCAATGAGGATATGCCTAAAGGGTAATGGAAAAGTTGTTAAATAAGGCAGCAATGGTTTAGAACCATTAGGTACAACAGACTATTTATAGTAGTGGAATATTTAAAACTTATTGTGGAAGAAAGGAACTCATAAATGTAAAATAAGGGTATAGAGGCCAAAAGAACAATGGGATAATAAAATAAATAGTGTAAGTAAAAATAGGATAAAATGAGTAAACTGAGCAGAAACCTTTCTGAGGGCTCTGAACTTGTGTTAAAAAATGTAAGTGTAGATGATTGCATAGCTGAAAGAATTACTTATGACATAAACTGTGTAATGGTTAAGATTAAATAAATAAAACTTGGCATTTGTCTTTTTATCATAAATTATTACATATTCTATGCATTTTGTTATACCTATTTAATATATGATTCAAGACAAAGGGAAAGCTAACTGAAAAAAATATGAATTATAAAAATCATAGCTTATTTGAACAGTTTTTCTTGAGTATTTAAAGGTGGCATGATACAGAAGAAGACAATGTAATCTCTGCCTTCATGTATAATACTCTATATAAGTTAGGCATTCATCAGAGAAATATTCAATAAGAATTTTTAAATTGCTTATCATAGGAAAAAAACTACTGTGAGTACTGGCTGTCATAGTGAATTTTGGAAACGTTTAATGGCAGCACAATTCTAACAACTTACTATTTTGTAGAGGTCATAAAAAGAATAAAGCAAACAACATACATACAATGAACAAAATATACTCAGCACAAAGAGTAGTGCACATGCTAACTTAGAGAAAGTAGACATTTGTGACAGCATCAAGAAAACTGAAGAACACTAAGCTAAATGAAATAAACCACATACAGAAAGACAAACACTATATTAACTCATTCTATGTGGAATCTAAAAAAGTTGAAACATAGGAACAGAGAGTAGAATGATGGTTGCCAGGGTCTAGGGGTGGGGTGGGAGAAATGGAAAAATATTGCACAGAAGGTACAAATTTTAGTTATAAATTGAATAAATTCTTATTACATAATGTATATCACAATTTCTATAATTTATAATACTGTGTTGTATACTTGAAATTTGCTTAGAGAGTGGAACTTAAGTGTTCCCACTACATGCAGCTTGGTGAATTTATATCAATTCTTGTAGCTCTTATTTAAGTTTCCTAGGTTACTAATGGCTATTTCAATCATGGCAATCAAAGTAAAATCAAAATCAAATAAGTCCCAATCAAATCAAAGTGACATCAGGAAAAAAATATTAAAAATCCCAGATGTCAGAAAAAAATCTTATTTAAAGATCAAAATATCAGACACAGTTGATAAAATAAACTTATTAAACTTGGATTTAAAATTTTTTTACTATTAAAAATATCCTCTTTGTTTCTGACATAAACAAATACAGCTTAATAATAGAGACAAAAGTCATACAGGTGTCTGAATTTTTTAAAAAGACTAAAAACCTAAATACCAGAAAGCCAATGAAGCAATCAATAGCTATAGAAACTTTTGGTAGTAAATATTAGATTTTTAGAAGCTTATATTACATCATTTTATATTAAAGAGTAAATAAAAAGATAATTACCTATTTAAAGTTTTAGAAGCAGGCATAAAATATTACTTAACACATAATTAAAGTTATTCAGAATGGAGGATTTCAAGTATCAAAGGCCTGGAGATAAATATTGTGGCAGAGTGTATCTTCCTAAATTAAAGTCAATATCTTACATTTTCTTCTTTCAATATATTTGCCATTTCTCCATTAAGAAGTGGAGTCTAATCCCTTCTTGACTTAAAGTACATGTTTGTAACTAATACAACTCTTCTGAGTTGAATTGTCTTCCCTTCCTCTGTCACCTTCCCCCCAAAAAAGAAAAAATTAAAAAGTTAACCCCTAGTATCTCAGAAGGTGACCGTATTAAAAAACAGTCACTGAAGATGTAATTGGTTAAAATGAAGTCATGCTGGAGTAGGGTGGATCCCTAATTTGACTGGTGTCCTTGAAAGAAGATAGTCATAGGAAGGCAGAGACAAATAAGGAAAACACTGTGTGAAGACAGAGGATTGAAGAGATGTGTCTACAAGACAAGGAATTCTAAAACGTGGGAGAGAACCACCAGAAGCTAAGAAGAGGCAAGGAAAAGATTTCCTCTTCAGAAGGAGAATGACCCTGGTGACATGTTAATTTTTGCCTTCCAGCCTCTAGAACTGTAAGACAACAAAATTCTATTGTTTTAAGCTCCCAGTTGGTGGTACTTTGTTATGGCAGACCTAAGAAACTAGTATAATGATCAAAAAATTATAGTAGAAGTGACACTATATACATATTGAGGTATAACAGAAAGACTAGATTTTCCACATGAATCTCTCTGCCAGGAAAAGTGCCTTGAGAACTCTGAGCTGATATGTGAAAAGTCTGAGTATCCTGAATCTAGCAGGCTAAAGGAGAACATGCTGAAAAATCACATTGAGAGAGAGAGCAAAGTGTTTCAATACAAAAATAAACATTTTAAAAATCAATTATTTTTCTATACTGCAATGAAAAATAAACTAAAAATAAATTGAAAATAAAATAACATTTACAATAGCATAAACAATGAAATACTTAGATAGTAAAGAACCCTAAATGAATTTATCTTTTTCAGGATAAATTGCAAACTGAGGTTAAATAGAGGGATATACCATGATCATGGATTGAAAAGATTAATATTTATAAGACATCAGCTATTTCTTTAGAAAATGAATAAATAAGCGAGAACACTGTAAGCTTCTTTTAACATGCTGTTATCTGAGTGTCATTCCAGAGGAAAGCTCTGAATTAGAGAAGATAGGTGAAGTTTTATAGAGCTTAAGCAAGAAGAAATAACTGTTTACCTACTTTGCAGAAGATCTGATTGAATTTACTTCTTGGAAGACAGAAAATTTATTCTTGTATAATACTTTAACAACAGTTGTTTGTGCAATGTGTTTTCAGCAAGATGGATGCTAGTCATTAGGAGCTACCCATAAGGATGGGAGCAAATAAAGGTATGTCTTAATGTCATACAAGGCTAAAAATGGAAAAAATGTAGGCTTTCAAGGGGCCTCGTGGTCCTGCCTCTTGTTCAGGAGGGAAATTGAATCTTATAATTTGACCACATGTAGATTTGTTCAGAATTCTAGATTGATACCATTCATTGGTTGTGGTCCAAGATTCATTGGTGATGGATGCCATTAGGACTCATTATGACTTTTGTCTTTGTAACTAAATTTAAATTCTGTGGCCAATGGGTGCTGCTCAGAAGCTTTTAAGACTCTGGAGAGAAAGAGGAAAACAATTCCACAGAAAACAAATATTAATATTATGATTTGCAGAACATCTTGAACGATGGTGTATTAGTCAAGATCCTTGACTAAAGCAAGAGAACAGATCACATTCCTCGTCTGAGTCTGTAAAGAAAAGCTGTTTGATATCAGTAAGTTGATGTAAAACTTGTCTTTCTATCTAATTTGTACACTGGCATTCCTTTCTTGTTCATCTTAAAAGTTATATAGTACATCTCTTTGTAGATAGTACTACTTCAATATACTACTTTCTCTAAGTTAGCATGTGCACTACTCTTCGTGCTGAGTATATTTAAAACTTTTCTACATTGCACTGCAGCTTGGTGAATTTATATCAATTCTTGTAGCTCTTATTTAAATTTCCTAGGTTACTAATGGCTATTTCAATCATGGCATAATAAATTGCTTTTGAACTAGGAGAGAAAACAGCAACTCAAGATTCACTGGTAGATATAGTTTGTTATGGCTTTCTTCAGGCTAAGAAAAAGTAGAAATGTTTCTTCTAATTCCAGTGAATTTTATGGAAATTTATATTTTCATGTTCAATATTACATGATGCCATAGTTATTAATTTCTTAGCACCAGAAAGAAAAAGAAGTGTAAAGTTCTTGCATAGATAAAAGGAACTTGTTCAGATTATTAGAAACCAGAAAACTGGTGGGAATGGAATTATACACCAATATCTGTTCAATTAGTAAAATATTCTAGCAAGCTTATGTCCCAGAGATCCACGAATATTCAAAAAATGTGGTCTAGGGTCCATAAATTTAGGTACCAAAAAGTATGAACAAGGCAGCTTTGTTTGTATTCTTTTTTTTATTATTATTATTTTTTATTTTTTTATTTTTATTTTATTTTTTTTGAATTTTATTTATTTATTTATTTTTTCAAGGCAAGCTTTTTTTTATTGTATTTCTTTTTTTTTTTCAATTTTAATTTTAAAAAAATATACATGTGTTCCCCATCCTGAACCCTCCTCCCTCCTCCCTCCCCATACCATCCCTTGGCTGAACAACACACTGCTGAATAACCAACAAATCACAGCCATTCTGACTGGTGTGAAATGGTACCTCATAGTGGTTTTGATTTGCATTTCTCTGATAATGAGTGATGTTGAGCATCTTTTCATGTGTTTGTTAGCCATCTGTAGAAGAGAAAGAGACACGTGTACCCCAATGTTCATCGCAGCACTGTTTGTAATAGCCAGGACATGGAAGCAACCTAGATGTCCATCAGCAGATGAATGGATAAGAAAGTTATGGTACATATACACAATGGAGTATTACTCAGCCATTAAAAAGAATACATCTGAGTCAGTTCTAATGAGGTGGATGAAACTGGAGCCTATTATACAGAGTGAAGTAAGCCAGAAGGAAAAACACCAATACAGTATACTAACGCATATATATGGAATTTAGAAAGATGGTAACAATAACCCTGTGTACTAGACAGCAAAAGAGACACTGATGTATAGAACAGTGTTATGGACTCTGTGGGAGAGGGAGAGGGTGAGAAGATTTGGGAGAACGGCACTGAAACATGTAAAATATCATGTATGAAATGAGATGCCAGTCCAGGTTCGATGCACGATACTGGATGCTTGGGGCTAGTGCACTGGGACGACCCAGAGGGATGGTATGGGGAGGGAGGAGGGAGGAAGGTTCAGGATGGGGAACACATGTATACCTGTGGCTGATTCATTTTGATATTTGGCAAAACTAATACAATTATGTAAAGTTTACAAATAAAATAAAATTTAAAAAAAACACAGAAGAAA
>NW_011494721.1:3266324-3271324 GCF_000754665.1 Bison bison bison
AAGAAATCAAAATTTGCATAGAAATGAATGAAAATGAAAACACAACAACCCAAAACCTGTGGGACACGGTAAAAGCAGTCCTAAGGGGAAAGTTCATAGCAATACAGTCACACCTCAAGAAACAAGAAAAAAGTCAAATAAATAACCTAACTCTGCACCTAAAGCAACTAGAAAAGGAAGAAATGAAGAACCCCAGGGTTAGTAGAAGGAAAATTGTTTGTATTCTTGAATGATTTCCAGGAATTAAAGTTCCAAATAAATGTTATTTTAAAAATTCATTGCATAGATTTGAAGAGATTTGAAGTATGAAAAACATAACCCTTTGTCACAGGAACCTGAAATTCCTTATGAAACACAGAGATCTGGGTGGGACTCAGTCTGTAGGCATGATTATAATGCCATTTGCAATAATACGAGATTGTCATATTGAGTGAAGTAAGTCAGTGAAAAAGACAAATATCATATTGTATTACTTATATGCTGAATCTAGAAAAAATGATACAACTGAACTTATTTACAAAACTGAAACAGAATCATAGACTTAGAGAACAAACTTATGGTTACCAGGGGGGAAGGGGGAGGGCAAGGGATAGTTAAGGAGTTTGGAATAGACATAAATACACTACTATATGCAAAGTGAGTAACTAATAAGAACCTACTGTATAGCATAGGGAGCTCTACTTGATACTCTGTAATGACCTATATGGGAAAAGAATCTAAAAAAGAATGTATATCTGTATATATATATAACTGATTCATTTCTCTGATAGTAGAAATCAACCCAGTATCATAAATCAACTATACTCTAATAAAAATTATTTTAAAAAAGGTTTGTCTCCTAAACTTGAAATAGCCATAACAATGGAGAGAGACAGCAAAAAGACTATCTTTTGGGTAAATAGGAATGCAGTTTTATAAAATTATAGAAGAGAGTGAATATTCCAATTTGACACAGAAATTAGGAGAAGGAAGTTCTTTTTTGATCTCTTTACAAAGTCTGTGACTTCTTATGTACCAGAAATTATTAGACACAATTAACATGTGACATATTGTGTGGGGAATGGCACTCTAGACTGTTTCTATTTTGATTTTTCTTTATATCAATCATCCTAAAGCCCTGCTATGAATTAATAGTGAAACAAAATTTATATAATTGTCTGGGAGAAAGATTTAGTTTTCCAGGGAAAATGTTACAAATCCAGCAATCTGATTAATTAAACTCTTTCTCTGGAAAATGAGTTCATGGATGCCAACTATAATCTAAATGTCAAGATTTAACCTCTGGTGCTCAGAGTTACAAGACTGAGGAGGAAACTTTTGGAAACTCATATTAGCAATCAAAAATCCTAAACCAACAGAGGCGTAGAGAAAAAAACAAATCCATTAAAATTTGGAAGAGAAAGCAAAAAAGCTGGGGTAGTTTTTACTCTTTGCATTCAAGTGTCTCACTCTGAAGGATCTGGGGTGTAGACTAGGCCTGAAAGTGAAAGTGATCTTTCCCGCTGACTCAGACACTAAAGAATCTGCCTGCAATGAAGGAGACCCAAATTTGAAGCCTGGGTCAGGGAAGATCCCATGGAGAAGGAATGGCTACCCACTCCAGTATTCTTCTAGACAGCGTATTAAAAACCAGAGACATTACTTTGCCAACAAAGGTCCATAGAGTCCAAGCTATGGTTTTTCCAATCGTCATGTATGGATTTAAGAGTTGGACCATAAAGTCTGAGCACCGAAGAATTAATAATTTAGAACTGTGGTGTTAAAGAAAACTCTTGAGTCCCATAGACTGCAAAGAGATCAAACCAGTTAATCATCTAGGAAATCAATCCTGAATATTCATGGAAGGACTGACACTGAAGCTGAAGCTCCAATACTTTGACCACCTGATGTGAAGAGCTCATTAGACTCATTAGAAAAGAGCTTGATGCTGGGAAAGATTGAAGGCAGGAGGAGAAGGGGATGACAGAGGACGAGATGGTTGGATGGCATCACCAACCCAATGGACATGAGTTTGAACAAGCTATGGGAGATGATGAAGGACAGGGAAGTCTGGCATGCTGTAGCCCATTGAGTCACAAAGAGTTGGACATGACTGAGTCATTAACACCTTTCGCTTTCTAATAGAAGTGTTCTAATACTGAAGTGTTTATAATTGACAATGCCTGATAAGGTTCCTTCTAATGAGGTGCAATTGTAATCATAAACTGGTATCATTTCTAGTAAATAAACTGAATCAATGGATTAAAATTTGTGTTAAACCTTTACAAAATTTGTCCACATCAGCCTACTATAAAAGAGAAGAGTCAATGTAGGGGTGAAATTACAAGATGTACAGGCATTCAGTAAGAAGCTTCTGTGAGGGTAGTCTGTGATTTCCTTTTGGATGGAGTCAACGGCCATGAGAGTTTAGGGCAAACCTTTGGCCACAGCACTGAAGTTATTCCAATAGCTTTGCAAGTTTTAATTTTAACGTGCAATTTTCTTATTCCACTGTCTCTGAAAAGTGTGAAAAAGAAACTTCTAAGCAACAGGCAGAGGCTTATCAAGTATCTTAATTACTTTTCTGATGAAATGAGACCCTTAATACCAGACAAACAGTAGTTTTCCAATATACCAAATGCAAAGCATAGAAGTTACTTTGCAATGACCAGTTCAGGTCAGTTCAGTCGCTCAGTTGTATCCCTTCTTTGAGACCCCATGAACTACAGCATGCCAGGCCTCCCTGTCTATCACCAACTCCCGGAGTTCACCCAAACCCATGTCCATTGAGTTGGTGATGCCATCCAAGCATCTCATCCTCTGTTGTCCCCTTCTTCTCTTACCCTCAATCTTTCCCAGCATCAGGGTCTTTTCAAATGAGTCAGCTCTTCACATCAGGTGACCAAAGGATTGGCATTTCAGCTTCAACATCAGTCCTTCCAAAGAATATTCAGGACTGATCTCATTTAGGATAGACTGGATGGTCTCTGCTTTTCAATATGTTGTCTAGATTGGTCATAACTTTCCTTCCAAGGAGTAAGCGTCTTTTAATTTCATGGCTGCAATCACCATCTGTAGTGATTTTGGAGCCCAGAAAAACAAAGTTTCCACTCTTTCCCCATCTATTTACCATAAAGTGATGGGACCAGATGCCATGATCTTAGTTTTTTGAATGTTGAGCTTTAAGCCAAACTTTTCACTCTCCTCTTTTACCTTCATCAAGAGGCTCTTTAGTTCTTCTTCACTTTCTGCCATAAGGGTGGTGTCATCTGCATATCTGAGGTTATTGATATTTCTCCCAGCAATCTTGATTCCAGCCTGTGCTTCCTCCAGCCCAGCGTTTCTCATGATGTACTCTGCATATAAGTTAAATAAGCAGGGTGGCAATATACAGCCTTGACGTACTTCTTTTCCTATTTGGAACCAGTCTGTTGTTTCCATGTCTAGTTCTAACTGTTGCTTCCTGACCTATATACAGGTTTCTCATGTGGCAGACCAGGTGGTCTGGTATTCCCATCTCTTTCAGAATTTTCCACAGTTTATTGTGGTCCACACAGTCAAAGACTTTGGCCAGAGCAGCTGCTTTAAGGCAAGAAAAGGCTCTAACATGAAAACATGCAAAAAATAGTAAGAATATATTTATAGCCATATGAGGCTTAATAAAATTAAGTCTATTTGTAGGTGTTCAAAGAAGCCTAAAGAAGTGGGTTTATGTTCATGATTCACTTTTACAGTTTTCTCAGAATTGTAGCCTTCATAGACAGGGTGGGCACTAGAAACATCCTCAGAGACCTTGCTGAAGTTGCCTAACTAAGACCTATTTAAGATGGATTTTAGTTTCTTTTACATGATGGGTTAAACTTTTTGAGAACACATCTCAGTGTTTCAAGAGAATCCATAGAGATCTGAAGAGAGACCATCTGGGTGCAGAAACCAATTTAATCCATTTCAGTATGTATATATGTATGTGTTATTGCTGTTGTTCTGTTTTGTTTGCTTGTCTTCCTGAACTAGGTGCTTGGAACTGAGGCTGTCACAAGAACTGCATAGAATTTTCCACAGGATTAGTTAACTGCACAATTGCTGCCACTGTGCACAAAGAAGTGTGAGCTTTTCCTATAAAGTTGAGTGAAAAAGTTATAATAAACAATGATTTCTGACATTTATTGACCTGTTCAGTTAGGATCCATAGAGCTTATCCAAAACTTTCATATGCACATAGAAATAAAGTTTTATGTTTACTTGGTAGTTAAAGGTAAGGAATTTTGAAGGAAATACTTATGTTATTGAAGACAATCTCTAGTGATTCTGTCTAAGCCCATGTTGTCAGCTTCCTTAAAGTGCATACGATGTTCAGTTCTAGAAATTTAGAAATCTAATATAGAGTATCCTATGGGAAACAGCACTCCTCCATATTTCCTTCTAATAACTGATCAAGGAAAAAAGAAATAGCTTCCAATTTTTGAGGAAACAGTTACCAATTTGTATGCTGTCATGACCTAGAAATACCAAGGGAACATTTCATGCAAAGATGGGCTCAATAAAGGACCGAAATGGTATGGACCTAACAGAAGCAGAAGGTATTAAGAAGAGGTGGCAAGAATACACAGAAGAACTGTACAAAAAAGAGCTTCATGACCCAGATAATCATGATGGTGTGATTACTCACCTAGAGCCAGACATCCTGGAATGTGAAGTCAAGTGGGCTTTAGAAAGCATCACTCTGAACAAAGCTAGTGGAGGTGATGGAATTCCAGTTGAGCTATTTCAAATCCTGAAAGATGATGCTGTGAAAGTGTTACACTCAATATGCCAGCAAATTCGGAAAACTCAGCAGTGGCCACAGGACTGGAAAAATGAAAACCACAGTTTTCATTCCAATCCCAAAGAGAGGCAATGCCAAAGAATGCTCAAACTACCGCACAATTGCACTCATCTCACACGCTAGTAAAGAAATGCTTAAAATTCTCCAAGCCAGGCTTTAGCAATATGTGAACTGTGAACTTCCAGATGTTCAAGCT
>NW_011494721.1:3271424-3300376 GCF_000754665.1 Bison bison bison
ACAGCGTCAAGGCTGTATATTGTCACCCTGCTTATTTAACTTATATGCAGAGTACATCATGAGAAATGCTGGGCTGGATGAAGCACAAGCTGGAATCAAGATTGCTGGGAGAAACATCAATAACCTCAAATATGCAGATAACACCACCCTTATGGCAGAAAGTGAAGAGGAACTCAAAGGCCTCTTGATGAAAGTGAAAGAGGAGAGTGAAAAAGTTGGCTTAAAGCTCAACATTCAGAAAACGAAGATCATGGCATCTGGTCCCATCACTTCATGGCAAATAGATGAGGAAACAGTGGAAACAGTGGCGGATTTTATTTTTTTAGGCTCCAAAATCACTGCAGATGGTGATTGCTGCCTTGAAATTAAAAGAAGCTTACTCCTTGGATGGAAAGTTATGACTTTCCATCGAAGGAAAAAATAGCATATTCAAAAGCAGAGACATTACTTTGCCAACAAAGGTCCGTCTAGTGAAGGCCATGGTTTTTCCTGTGGTCATGTATGGATGTGAGAGTTGGACTGTGAAGAAAGTTGAGCGCTAAAGAATTGATGCTTTTAACTGTGGTGTTGGAGAAGACTCTTGAGAGTCCCTTGGACTGCAAAGAGATCCAACCAATCCATCCTAAAGGAGATCAGTCCTGGGTGTTTGTTGGAAGGACTGATGCTAAAGTTGAAACTGCAATCCTTTGGCCACCTCATGAGAAGAATTGACTCATTGGAAAAGACTCTGATGCTGGGAGGGATTAGGGGCAGGAGGATAAGGGGACAACAAAGGATGAGATGGCTGGATGGCATCACTGTCTTGATAGACATGAGTTTGAGTGAACTCTGCGAGTTGGTGATGGACAGGGAGGCCTGTTGTGCTGTGATTCATGGGGTAGCAAGGAGTCGGACATGACTGAGTGACTGAACTGAACTGAACTGACTGAACTGATGACCCAAAAAAATGCACTTTTTTTCTGAAAAAAAGTAATGGAATTTTTATTTAAAATCTTTGTCAGCAAACATGAAATCATCTGGAAGACTTTCAATCTGGAGAACACAGTAAGAGATCAACCATATATTAGGTTGGAGTTCTCATTGGGTATTTGCAAAAAGGAAGAGGATGCTTCTCTATCAGTGGAAGACAATAATCACATGTAATGTTTATTCCCTTATATAAATACAAAAAAAGATACTACTAAAAAATATGTTGGAAAGTTAGGCTTTTAAAAAATGCTGAATATACACCTACCAATGCAAAATTAACTGTCTTAGGAATTGAGAATAGAATAGTATTATGGTTGGAAACTGGGATTCTCAGGTAGTGCAATGGTAAAGAATTCACCTGCCAAGTGGATGCAGAAGACACAGGTTTGATCCCTGGTTTGGGAAGCCCTCCTGGAGGAGGAAATGGCAACATGCACCAATATTCTTGCCTGGGAAATCCCATGGTCAGGGGACCCTGGCTGGCTACAATCCAATGGGGTTGTAAAGAGTGATTGAGTGACTGAACACACACACACATTGTTGAAGACTACAGGGAAGTATATATGAATGTGCTAATGACACATAAATCTTGTAAGAACATGATAACCATATCCATTTGCTGTTTTGATGAGCAGAGGAGCTATGGAAATACAGGAAATTTCTTGAGTCTTTTTAAGAAGGCATGTGGTATAGTGGGCCCAGGCTTTCAATAATCTTTGCTAGTAATAGATATTGGGCCAGTTTCAGTAGATAGATTGATAAAGAACTTCAGACTCATTCATATGTTCTAGATATGAAGTAACTTTAGACAAGAGGTTACTGGGAATAGATCTAAGATCTGAGATGTTGATAGTGGAGGTACCAGAGTGAGAAATAAAACTATGCTATCATAAAGTCAAGGATTAATTTCCTTTCAGAGATTTCCCCCAAAGATCATCTGGTTCATTGTTCATAACATTGTTTCTAATTAGGTCTTCCAAATAAGCCCACAAATTCACTGGAATGAAAACACTAGGCAGACAACTATATTGATGGATTTCAGAGAGACAGAAAATTAGTGAGACAAAAGAAGAGTCTATGGGGTATTCAAGATTCCACCAATGAAGCTTCTGTTATTCTGAAAAAGAAAAGATGGAAAGATGGTTCAGTTTACAGTATAGAATATAATCCCAGAATCAATAATAGAATGTGCTATTTGTAAAACTTCTTTGGAAAAATGCCTGGTCCTTTGCCTTTTTTAATCAGGTTACCTGTGTTTTTATTGTTGAATTGTAGACGTTCTTTATATATTCTGAATGCTAATTTCTTATCATATCAATAATTTGCAAATATTTTATCCTATTGCACGGATTATCTTTTCATTCTATTGATTGCTTTCTTTGGTGTACAGAAGCTTTTTAGTTTGATGTCCTGCTGCTGCTACTAAGTCATTTCAGTTGTGTCCGACTCTTTGTGATGCTATGGACTATAGCCCCCCAGGCTCCTCTGCCCATGGGACTTTCCTGGCAAGAATACTGGAATGAGTTGTTGTGCCTTCCTCCAGGGAATCTTCCTGACCCAGAGATCAAATCTGTTTCTCCTGCGGCTCCTGAACTGCAGCTAGATTCTTTAATGCTGAGCCACCAGGGAAGCCCTTGATGGAGCCCTACTTGTCTATTTTTGCTTGCGATCCTTGTGATTTCTGTGTCTCATCCAAAAAAAATCATTGCTAAGACCAATATCAAGAAGCTTTTCCCTCTGTTTTCTTCTAGTAGTTTTACCATTACAGTCCTTACAGTTAAGTCTTTAATCCATCTCATGTTGATGTTTGTGATGCTGTAGGATAAGGGTTGGAGAAGGAAATGGCAACCCACTCCAGTGTTCTTGCCTGGAAAATCCCAGGGACGGAGAATCCTGGTAGGCTGCAGTCCATGGGGTCGCACAGAGTTGGACACGACTGAAGCGACTTGGCAGCAGCAGCAGCAACAGGATAAGGGTTCAATTTCATTCTTTGGCATATGAATATCCCTTTTCACCAACACAATTTATTAAAGAAACTATAATTCCTTTGTATATTTGGGGGACTCTGTCAATGATCAGTTGACTGTATGTGTAGGTTAATTTCTGAGCTCTCATTTCTGTTCCATTGGTCAAAACATATAAATAGCCAACAGATGTGTGAAAAGGTTCTCGAATAACTGGTCATCAATGAAATGCAAATAGAAACCACAATGAGCTATCACCTCATACTTGTTAGAATGATGATTATCAGAAAAACCAAAGGACAAATATTGGTATTCAGCATCATATAACTTACACATGTGTTTTTAAAAAATGGTCAAACCAATAGGCAAAATAAATCTGCAAAAGTCTTGAACGTGTGCTTCACAAATAAAGATATCCAAATATCCATTCAACATTAAATAAATCACTTCACTTAATTTAAAAAAAAGTGCAAAAGAAAACCTAAGATAAAACTTCATACCTTTCATAAGTGCTATTGTTTGAGGTTGAAAATATGAAGCATTATATAGCAACTGTCACACACACTTTTGATAGGAGAATAAATTGGCACAACTGCACAACCATTATGGAAAACTAACATATGTTCTAAAACATATTCTTTGATCTAGTAATGCCACCTATATGCATTTATCGAACAAAATTGCATGTGGTTGCCATAGGTCGTACAAGAATGTTTATAACAACAAATAAAATAAGAGAAATAAGTCAAAAGTCAATCAACAGTAGATTAACAATTTTTAGTATATTCAGCTGAATCCTGTAGTTAGTAGTTCTTATTTAGAGGCGGTTTTACTCTCTGTGTATTTGACAGTGTCTGGAGACATTTTCAATTGTCACAGCTAGGGGAGTGCTGTTGACTTCTAGTGGATAGATGTCAGGGATGCTACAAAATATTCATGTATAGGACAGCCTGCATTAACAAATAATTATCTGGCCCAAAATGGAAACAGTGTAAGATTAAGGAACCCTGCTTTAGGATCATGAAGTAAGCTACGCATGGGCACATGACCAAAAAAAACAGACAGGCATTTTATATTGAACAATTCCATTTACAAACGTTTCCATACCAAGCTAACCAAATCCACTGTGATGCTAGAAGTTTGCTTAATGATTATATTTGATAGGGAACAGTGATTAAAAGGGCTAGGAAATGGGTTGTTCATAATGGTAGTGGCTTAATCTGTGTGGGTACTCATCGCGTGTTTCCCTTTTAAAAATGTATTTAGCTGTATTCATTTTATTACTTCTACACATTTTTATTTCTGTATTTCTCAGTGAAAAACTTTTAAAAGTTCATTAGCTATTCCTCCTCATAAAGCTCCTCTGGTTACTACTCTATCAATGATAAAGCCATTCCATAGTCTATGGATCTTGTTTCTGGAAACTGTAAAGAATATACATTCTTTTTACTTTATTCTGCAGAGTGATTCAGCTCTGTATAATCACTACTCAAATTCAGCTAAAGATCAGCTTTTCAGGTCAAATTGGAAGCTAATCTCTTCTTTCAGCATCATAAAAGACTATACATTGAGATTTTTAAAAGAATACTCACTTTATTAATACAAAGCAATTTGAGATGATAATTTGCTTTCTTTGGGTTAAATTGGTATATAAATCAGAATCATTAACTTTCAAATATGTGTAACATTTTGTTTTAACTTTGCTAAACATATCCTAAACAAAGTGCAATGTTTTCAGGGAATTATTTAAAGGAATTAGGAGACCTTTAAATAGTTATTATTTTATCCTTGAACATAGATACAGATTTAATCACATTTCATGAGGTAGAAATTGGAGGCAAAAAAAAATGTAAGTGCATGTTTATATATTCCAAAGTTTCTTTTATTTCAATCACAGCATAAAAAATATAATATATATGCTATATATATTGATATAATATGGTAAAGAAAAATAATCACACATTTATAAAAGCTTATTTATAAGTAATCATTAATCATTGATTAATTCAGAGCATTAATTAATTTTTTATATGATTTAGGGCAAAATGAAAGTGTATTGTGATGTTTTAAATGACAGGAAGATCTAGAGAACAAAGAAGATATTTTACAGTAAATTTGACTATTACTTACAAAACTAATGCTGTCTTGTACAATGACATAAGATTTTTATTATTCTATCAGACAAAACACATCTCTAATTTTTTATGTCCATCTTAGTTCCACTGGTCAATAGCCTAATCCCTGTTGTTGTTCTGAAGCACTACCTGGAAAATCTCCAACATCAAATCAATCCAATTTACTAATAAGCCAATAACCAGGTTACCTTTCACTTCAAAGTAAAAAAAGAAAAGAAAAACACTAATCAACTGAACAGATTTGTTAGGGGAAGCACACTGACTGAAACCACCCAGATCTGCTGATTGTTCAAAATGGGAGAAAGAGGGATTCAGAGATGATCCTGGATTTTAAGCATTGAGAGTATGGTAGATGATAGTGCTGTTCTTTGAGACAAGAGATAAACAAGGAGAAGCAAGAGTCAAACTGTTGTCAGTTTTAATGATGTTGGTCTTAACTGTGATGTTCGGTATTTCATTGGAAAAATGAATCTGAAGGTCATTAAAGTGGTGTTGGGCTATCTAGATGAGGAATCATCAGAATTAATGTGCATTGAATCATGAAAGGATGAATAAAAGCTCTGACTATATTAAGAGATGAGAAATAGAGAGAGATGTTTGAGTAGTTAGAGAAGAAATTGTAAGAAATAGCTCACTTCAGTTCCCAATTCATGAGGGGTAGAAAGATAAACCCTCTCGACAAGGAAAATATCTTTTTTAAGAGGAAAGACATTCATTATTTTTAATGAGATTACATGTATTCACTAATTCAATTGGTAAAATCAATAGCTTATAGTTATTTTTGACTTTTGCTTTTGAATTCTTCTAGTCCATCAGCAAAGCTGGTCAGTTTTAATTTTAAACAGATTATAAACCTGCTTATTCCTTTTATTACCATTAATATGCTGCATCAAGTCATTCTGATCTCACTTCATTATGTATGTGAAATTTTCTTGAAAAATGGAAAATTATGTGTGCATGTATTCATGGAAAGCTAATGTGAAGATGCTTCCATTTTATTTAGTTGAAAAATAATTTAAAATGGGATGTGCTTTACTTCATGAATTTGTTCATCACTGTCTTAACTGTATACTCTTTCCTCTCAATAACTCTTCTCTTTATGGACATAGAAATTTTGCTAATCCTTTGTGGTTAATTTGAATTCCTCTCTTCTATAAGAATTTTTTTTCCTTTTTTTGAAGAAATGCTATTTCTCCCTCCCCTGAATCTCCATGTGTACATTTCAGCTCTATCTGTCTACGGAGTTTAAAATGTTTTTTTCTGACATTTGAATTATTGTTCTGTATATGTTTTCCCCCATCAGATTATCTCCTTGAAGATATCTCTTTTAAAATATTAAGACATAGGAGGCTAAACTATTGTCACATTAGAATCACCTCTTCCACCAGTGAATTAATATCTGATTTTTAAAAAATAATAACACACACATGTACCAAATATATATCATGTATCTTATTTGAATCCCCATGTAGTTTTAATTGATAAGAATTTTACATAAGTGAATAAAAGAATAAGCGTATGAATGAAAAAATTAAAAATTAAATGAAAAGTAAAACATTTCTAGCTGGGTGGACTATAAAAGTGTAAAATAAGATCATTTACATTTATGGTGATGCATTTTAAAGTCTCATAGATATATAAACAGGAAATGGAAGATTAAGCTTCATGTACTAATACTGATAATAATGAATTACCCGTACATGCTATAATTGGCTTATTTAAAGAAGCCATATTATGGTCATATTAACTCACTTCAGGGTGTTTAATGTAACAATACCATATCCTGCTCTGTCTTATTACTTAAATGGAGTCTCAATTTAGTTTTCCTGCTTACTATTCAATTGTATTTCCCAGACAAAGACAGATAGTAACTTACATCAAATTATTCTTGTTTATCTAAGGAGAACATGGATCAATACCACATGATCTGAGGCCAACTACCTCTTTCCCCTAATCACACTGCATTTGAACAAAAGCAATGATATCTGGCATTTTCAAATATTGGCTCAATTTAATTTAGCACATATAGGACATTTCTGATTTACTATGCTATTACGTGCCATTTTGAACATGCAAGCATAATATTCGCCTGTGTGCTAAGTTGCTTCAGTTGTGTCTGACTCATTGCAACCCCAAGGGCTGTGGCCTGCTGGGCTCCTCTATCCATGGGATTCTCCAGGCAAGAATTCTGGAGTGGGTTGCCATTTCCTCCTCCAGGGGATCTTTCAGACTCAGGAATCCAATGTGCATCTCTTAAGTCTCCTGCATTGGCAGGAAGATTCTTTACTATTAGTTCTACCTGAGAGGATTTTCCTACAACTTTGCATATTAGATAAGACATCACATTCATTATTGCATTTAATTCTCAAGAGAAAGAATATCATTAGTAAAACAACTAGTTAAGTAGTGAGGACAGATAGTTTTAAAAACAATTTATAGTTTTAGACATTTAATTCCAGAAGTTCAGGACTCCAACAGTGGTGTCTCAACAATTAACACTGCATTTTGCACTATAGAATATTATGTGCCAAAATTACAACATTATGTCCAACCTCCTGGTCATTTCAATGTCTCAATCAATTTTTACATGTGAATAAAGTGCCCAATATCCTACCCTAACCTTATAATTTCTTGACTATAAATTAATGCCCTACACTTAACCTCACTATCTCTCTGAATGCAGAATCCATGATAGTCAAAAGTTCAGTAGTTTAATGTATACAACTTCTTGCCTTATTGGTCTTTTATACCATTAGTTCTACTCTGGCTGATCCAGCTCGTAACATTGTATTCTCCCTATCTTTCAGCACTTTTTTAGCTTCTCTTATTTCCTTACAAGATGATGCCATGCAAAAGCTCACATTAATCACTCCATGGCCAAAAGCACAAATCCCTTTTTCCTCTCACAGAGTTGTGCTGCCATCTTCCAAAGCCCTTCTCCACAACAGCACCAGACCTGCTCAGTATGTGAGGAAGCATATGAGTCAGTCGCTTCAGATTTCTATTCTGCACCCTCATCGGTCCTCACTGTTGCCATACACACTTCATCATAAAGCTAGGGACTCCTCTCTTACTCTCCTCAGTGTTTATCCCCAACTTGCCTGTATTCCTAGGTTCCCTCTTCTTCCCCTTCTCCCCTTCTAGAAATGACTTGGTGATTCTAACTCAGAGAAAAGGGAGGTCAGGTGACACTTGAGATCCTTACTTCCCCAGCCCCATGCCTGTAGGTTTATTTGCAATTTCAAATCAGTCTTATCACTAGTTTTTTCTTTTTTCATTTAAGTAAGTCTTTTCTTTCTACATATATGAAAATATTTGACCTGTACATCCATTCTTTTATGTTTTCTAGAAAATCTTGCTTCATCTATTCTCTTTTATTAAGTACATCTTCAAAGGCACCTTCTGTAATGACATACTCTCTGTCTCTGTCTCTCTCTTCAAATACATACAAAATACATACATACGTATGTCACATGCACACACACACACATATATGTATGCATGTCAGCATATTCTCAAAGACTTTTATTTCCTTTAAATTTATTTTTCCATTTTCTTTTTCATGGACATTTGGGTTCTTGTTTTTGTTTGTTTGTTTTTAGTTTCTTTGCAGTGCTGTGTAGCATGTAGAATCTTAGTCACCTAACCTGTGATCAAATCCGTACCCCAGGCTTTGGAAGTGTGGCATCTTAACCACTGAGTCACCAGGGAAGTCCCACTCAAGGACTTTAAATGCTAAAAGAAAGAAAAAATCTGCTTCAACCTTCAACCTGTGTTTTCTTTCATCCTCCCTTATTCTCCTTCTATCCTCTCCTCTTCTTTCCTTCTCCTTTCCACTCCACTTGGACACACTGCTGCTAAGTTGCTTTAGTCGTGTCTGACTCTGTGCAACCCCATGGATGGCAGCCCACCAGGCTCCCCTGTCCCTGGGATTCTCCAGGCAAGAACACTGGAGTGGGTTGCCATTTCCTTCTCCAAAGCATGAAAGTGAAAAGTGAAAGTGAAGTCATTCAGTAGTGTCCTACTCTTAGCGACCCCATGGACTACAGCCTACCAGGCTCCTCCGTCGATGGGATTTTCCAGGCAAGAGTACTGGAGTGGGGTGCTATTGCCTTCTCCACTTGGACACATTAGTTATTTAATAATGTTGCTATAAAAATCTGCAATTCTATTTTATCTCCCAGTTCCTTGTGATTGTGATTAGTGCTACTCACTGGCTATTGTCAGTACCTCCTCCTGCTAATACAGTAGGATTACACTTCCCAGCCTCCTGAAGCTTAGGTGTTTTGTGCCTTGTCATTGACATCCATACCAGAACTGTCAGTACCTTCCTATCCCCTAGGAGCCCTTTGCAATTTCATGCACAAAGACTCCTGTGTTTTCACTGCTAATATCCAGATCTGTGACACTATTTAGTGTCACTGGAGTCCCCAAAGCCTGGAATTTTATATCACCACAGTGGAAACCCTGAGAAAGTAGCTGACAAGTAGCAAGGAATAATAATGCAGGTTCTATGCCCCCCTGGTTTGGACATTTCAGGCTTCATTTGACCAGTCTCCAGAGCTACCTTGAAGATGGAGCCAAAATTTTAGGGCACTTTGCTTGATGTTGCAACATATCTTGGCTTCCTTTCCTTTCATTCCCATTTCCCCACCCTCCTGCTGGTTTAGCCATAAACACTATTTATATTACTTTTACATGAACCACTAGTTCAGGAGCTACTTGTAGGGAACCTAAACTAAAAGAAAATATATGTGGAATTGACATGTGTCATATTGAGGCTTAAAGAGCCTGTGTGGATTTGCCACATACTTTTCTCACTCTACCCCAACAACTGGCGACATTCCAGATAGTGACTGCTCTGTTGGCCTGGGGCCTAGAGTGAGGAAAATGTGGAGCAGAGCCCACAGTTAACTCATGATGGACATGTAGCTTGTAAGAAAAATGAAATTTTGTTGTTTAAAGCTGCTGAGATATTCCATTATTCGTTACTACACCTTATGCTATGGACATGAGTTTACACCCGTCTTATATCAACTTACATAATGTCAGGCTAGGTTCTGATGTGTTGTGGAGATAAATTCCAACATCACAGGGGCTTGTAATGAGAAAGATTCACTTACTCTTATGCAGGTCTCCTCACTTCTAGACCCATCCAAATAAAGGAGCAAACCATGAGAACTTAGTGGCTGCTGTGGTGGGGGAAACAACTCTGAATGTAATAATGAAACCTTCAACCGTAAAGGGATGCAGGCAACTCTCCCTCACAGCTCATTGGCTGAAACTAGTCAAAGGCCTACCACAGGGGGGCCAGGAAGTACAATCTCAACATGATTCTGGAGACTGAGAGGTGGAAACATAGAGAGAATAACACTAACAACCAGTACAGCTTTCAACTCATCAGCTTCTGGTTTCTGTCAAACTATTCCTGGATTTGTTATCACCAATGACAAATAAGTGAAACATTTCTACTTTACACTTCTTTAACTTTCTGTAGCACTTTAAATTGTTGAATAGCTTATCTTTTATTGAATTGTATCTGTTTTACCTCTTGTTTTCATTAAGGATACTTTTTAGTACAAGTAATGGAAAAAAATAGCACAGAGTAGCATAGCACAGAGTAGCTTAAAAATTAACATGGTCTGTTTCTGATCCAGACAAGGAAAAAAAAAGAAAAAGAGAGAGAGAGACAAATTATTATCAAATGCTTAGAACTACTAGATGCAATCAACACAATAAAACAATAACATTTTTTTTCAGTTGGATATTTTAGTGACCAAGAGGGAAGCAAAAATATAATATTTTTATGAATTTAGGGTAGAAATATTTCCTTAAGCAATTTACAAAAACCATAAATCATAAAAGAAATATTGAAATAAATTTTTGCTAAAATTTAAGATTTTCATAAGAATTAATATGTTAAAAATTAAAAACACGTAGTCAGATACTGGAAGGAAATATTGTTGCCAATATGTTAGATAAAGAGTTTCTATCAAGAATGTACAGAAAGCTCCAATGATTAAGTTTAAAACAAACACACACACATACAGAGAACTAATCGAAAAGGGACAAAGTATATAAACAACAAGCCTTTGAGAAGGGAATCTTAGTGCCAAAATTCACATATAAAAGAGCTGAATTTTCACAACCTCAAGAGTAATCAGGGAGATCAAATTAAAACCAGAATAAAATGACATTTTATAGCCACAAAATGGAAAACCGTAGTTATATTCAATAAATTCAAGTGCCAATGAACCAAGAACTCCTACACTTTGCTGGCAAAACCACAAATTAATGTAACTTTTGGAAAGAAACTTGGCAGTATCTAATAATAAATGTGAAGTTTCATATTCCTTACATCCCAGTAATCCTAGGTCTAGGGAGACTCTCCCATATATGCACAGAGACCATTTAGAAAAACATCTTTCACAACACTCTTTGTAATAGAATCAGGCTTCCCTGAGAGCTCAGTTGGTAAAGAATCCTTCAATGCAGGAGACCAGGGTTCCATTCCTAGATTGGGAAGATCCACTGGAGAAGGGATAAGCTACTCACTCCAGTATTCTTGGGCTTCCTTTGTGGCTCAATTGGTAAAGAATCTACATGCAGTGTGGGGGATCTGGGTTTGATCCCTGGGTTGGGAAGATGCCCTGGAGAAGGGAATGTCTACCCACGCCAGTATTCTGGTCTGAAGAATTCCATGGACTGCATGAGGTTGCAAAGACTCAAACTGAGCGCCTTTCACTTTCACTTTGTAGTAGAATAAATGTGAAGAAGAAACCCTAATTATTTCTTGGTAACTTTGACTTATTAATACAATGAAATATTGTATAGCAAGTAAATTATATGAACTAGATCATCCAGTATGAACATCAATATATGCTGATGGCGGAAAGCAAATGGATATATACATTTTATATTTAAATACTACAAAGATATTATAGATCTTTAAGAAATAATATTTATTATTATGAATTCATTAACTTAGGTAAAAATATAAATACTTACCTATAAATAACATTTGCAATTTCAGGGTAGTGGTTACCTCTGAGATTGGATGAAATGCATAAAGAAGCATGGAAAGCAGTATATAAAATAGTCTCTGATGATTCACACTTTCTAATACTCATGCCCTTATGTAAATATTGTCCTTCAGTGTGGGCTGGACCTAGTGACTCACTTTGAGTCAAATATGGCAAAAGTAATAGCCTATCACTTCAGAGATTAGGTTATAAAAAGATGGTGGCTTCTATCTTGAGTTTTCTCTCTTGTTTGAGGAAACCAGCTGCCATATTGTGAGCTGCCCTTTGGATGGGCTCATGTGGCAAGGAACTCAGGGAGGTCTCTAGCTAACAGCCAGTGAGGAACTGACACTCTTGTCCAGTAACCTGTGAGAAACTGAATCCTGATGGCACCATATGCATGATCTTGGAAGCGGATCGTACCCCAGTCAAGCCACAGCCCCGCTCACCTCATAATTACACAGACTTGTCAGAAACCTTGAGTCAGAGGTACCTAGCTAAGGCATATCTAGTTTTCTGCCTCACAGAAACTGTAAAATAATAACTCCCTATTGTTTTAACCAATAAAACAATACATGTTTGGAGTAATTTGTCAAGTAGCAATAGACAGCTAATATAAGAAGTATGGGGAAATAACTGAAAATGTCTGGTAGTCTGGAAAAATTAGCATGTTTCCACCAAGGCTCTTGTTCAATATATCTACCATCAGCTTGGTTTTCCCCTACACTGTGATTTTTATCCTCATGCTGGTAGCAAGAGGGCTATCTATGGCAGCTGCATGTTTTATTTTCACTCACATCTAGTCAGAGCAGCCCAGAAAATATAATGGAAGCAATATTTGTAATTAAAAATTTCTACACACTATGTTTAGAAAAGTAAATAGAGCCAGGTGAAATCATTTAAATTATATATCTTATTTAAACCCTACAATAAAAATAGCCTTATTCCAGCACCTACTCTGCAGCAACATATTTTTGAGATTTTTAAAAAAAATTTTGAGATATTTTATTTCCTTTTCATGTCAGATCTTGGGAATCTAATTTGTATTGAATGTCTCAATTTGGACACAAAATTTTAATCAGAAACATTTGATGTATATTTAATGAAATGTACAGTTGAGAATATAGATTCATATACCCCAAGTTTTTTTTAATATACTTAAAACTTTTCCAATCATGAATGTATGTGTTTTTAAATCAAAATAAAAATCAATTAAAATTAAATAAAATTTAAAAACTTATTTCTTAGTTGTATTAGCAACATTTTAAGTACTCAGGAACCTCATGTGGTCAGTGGCTACTATGTTGGACAGCCTCATTATAGAGATACTTCTGAGACAGGAGAAATATTTCTATTATTTTTCCTCACCTACTGGTAATTTCTCTTTGTAATTTTCAAGCTAGCTTGTGTCATATATTCTTTTCTAAGCCAGTTCCTACAAAAGTGATGACATGCAGCTTTAGAGAATTTGTTCTTAACTCTGTCTGTAGATTAGATTCATCTAGAGAATTTTATTTTTTAATGCCTATATCCTATTCTTACGTTCAGAATTTCTGATGGATTTAATTGATGTTGAGTCTCAAACTGGTATTTTTATTTTTTAAAAAATTTTATTATTATTATTATTTTTTTTTACTTTATAATATTGTATTGGTTTTGCCATACATCAACATGCATCTGCCACAGGTGTACACGTGTTCCCCATCCCGAACCCCCCACCTACCTCCCTCCCCATACCATCCCTCTGGGTCATCCCAGTGCAACAGCCCCAAGCTTCCTGTATTCTGCATTGAACCTGGACTGGCGATTCATTTCTTATATGATATTATACATGTTTCAATGCCATTCTCCCAAATCATCACCCCCCCCCCACAGAGTCCAAAAGACTGTTCTATACACCTGTGTCTCTTTTGCTGTCTCGTATTTTTAAATCTTTCCACGGGGAAAGGAGTTAAAGATATAGGAGTTCTGAGTTCCTACCAACAATTGAAATATAATCCCCGGGATAGACCCTGGGCATTGCTGTGATTCTAACGCCAAGTCAAGGAAGAGTATAAATCATTGCTAAAAATCAAGATTCAGTCCTGAAACTTGTGCTTGGAATAGATTGCCTTGACAACATAAGAGCTTCATGAGGTGAAAAGATGATGATCAAGAACAGAAGTTTCAATTCTTCTAAAAAGGAAAAAATGCATTTTATCTAGATTACCAACCACGTCTGTTACATTTTCTGGGTTTTCTTTCCAATTCTAAAATTTATTTTTGGTCTCCATTACAGCCTTTATTCTGTTGACCCTTTAAATATTGGTGTTCTCCTAGGTTCTGTTTGCTATCAGGTTCTTTTAAAAATAACCATATATTTTTCTTTGTTTCTCTCTTCGCTGTCTTGGGTTTTGACTACCTTCTATAATCTGATGTTTCCTGGCTCCCCTTCTTTGCCTCCTAAATTTCAAGTGATCACTTGGAAATGCTCCTAATTCTTTGTATCTTAACTGCCAGACTTGTTTTTTCACATGAACTTTTGATACTCAGTATAAATCAGAAATTTCTATTGCTTTTGTGTTATAGCAGTTAGTATATGTTGTAGGAGTATAATTTATATTGAAAAGAATTGTTACAAATTTCAGCTATGCAAAAAATTATCATTTTTTGTTAGTCTTCTTAAAATTCAGAGCTATCAAATTTACTTCTGACTCCAATTTGCAATTTTAATGTGCTTAAAATGATAAATATAGTATGACAATACCTGAAAATATATAAAAGTCTTAGGAAAAGTGTAATTTTTTTTCAATGTGCTGGAATCAGTTTTGATATTGTTTTTCCAGTAAAAATATTAATGCCAAAAGCACAAATTTGCTGTATTTATTTGCCTTCCCTCAGACCTCTCCTTAGTAGTTTCTAGCAGGGTGAAGTAGCCCGGTCTTCCCTGGTGGCTCAGAAGGTAAAGAGTCTGCCTGCAATGCAGGAGACTGGGGTTCAGTCCCTGAGTCAGGAAGATCCCCTGGAGAAGGAAATAGCAGCCTACTCCAGTATTCTTGTCTGGAAAATCCCATGGATGGAATCACCAATGAGCTACTGTCCATGTGGTCGCAAAGAGTCAGACATGACTGAGTGACTTTCATGTACATACACAGCAGGTTTTCAAGGAATGTGTTAGAGAAAGATACTATCTGGTATATGGGAGGAATAGACAGAAAATCTACACATAATTATGTTAGAATGATTTGAAAGTATGACCAGTATACATTTTCCAGAATGGGAACAGCAAGGAGATAAAACCAATCAATCCTAGGGAAAATCAACCCTGAATATTCATTGAAAATACTGATGCTGAAGTTTTAACTCCAATACTTTGGTCACCAGATGCAAAGATGCAACTCATTGGAAAAGACCCTGATGCTTTGAAAAATCTAAGGCAAAAGGAGAATAGGGTGACAAAGGATGAGATAGTTGGATAGCATCGCTATCAATGGACATGAAATTGGGTAAATTCCTGGAGATGGTGGAGGACAGGGAGGCCTGGCATGCTGCAGTCTATGTGGCTGCAAAGAGTCAGATGTGACTTAGCATCTGAACAAGATGAATAGGATCTGAGGCTACAATATAAATGTGGTGACTCTAGTTGAAAACTGTATTGTTTACTTGAAATTTACTAAGAGGATAAAGGCTAAATATTCTTGCAAAAAAAGATAACTGTGAGGTAATGGGTATGAAAATTATTTAGACAAAGGCAGGAAACCCTTTTACAATATTTATATGTGTTAAATCACCATGACATACACTTTAAACATCTTAAAGTTTATATGTTAATTATATCTCAATAAAGCTGATTTTTTAAATGTAATAAAGTACTTAAAGAAAAGGGGAGGATGAGAATCCAGTCACTAGAACTGACCCCAGACACACCATTGAAAAAAGTATCATCCCTTCCTTTTCCCTTTGTTCCCCTTGATGCCACATTTGGACAGATGTGCTAGTAAGATTATGATCACTTTTGATATTCTTTTTCGTATACTTCCTTACTCTCTATAACTCATTGCCTTCATAACTCAAAAACATTAATGGATTATTTATTATATAAAATCAGCTTCCCAAGGTGATACAGTGGTAAAGAATCCCCTGCCAATGCAGGAGCCTCGGGTTTGATCCCTGGGTTGGGAAGATCCCCTGGAGTAGGAAATGCCAACCCACTCCAATATTCTTGCCTGAGAAATCCCATGGACAGAGGAGCCTGTACTCTATGGAGTCACAAAGAGTTGAACATGAGTGAGCATGCACAGCAACCAGCATTATATTAAATCACTGTACATATGTGTTAGGATTACAGAATTGGGGAAATAAACAATATTACTAAAAATAAAATAAGAAGCATAATAATTTTAATGACTACCATTTATTGAATTCAGATACATGTCTTAGAACATTATCTAAATTAATCTAAACTATCTCACTTTTGAGAAAACAAAAACACAGAGAAATTAAAAAATAAGAATGAACATAAGTGTTGAGACATGAGCTATTATTTTCATTCACTGACAGCAGATATGCAAAATAGTAGAGTCCATTTAAAAAACAAGTTGGCAGTTGGTTTAGAAGTGAAAACATACAGCTATCAATGCCCCATTCATTCAATATCTATGTATTTATAATGGAAAAGAAAACATAAAGACTTGTACAAATGTTCACAGTAGTCTTATTTATAATATCCCTCAACTGTACTACCAAAAATAAAAGATCATTATGAAACATGTAGAAGATGAGTTAGATAAAATAGTAAATATTTTTGAAGAATTTGAAACATAGGGGAAAATATTTGTTATATTAAGTGAAAAGATTTTTGATAATACTTTACAAAGATTAAGTCAACCCTGTTTGATTGGTTCTAAAACTTCAGTTTGTACAAGGATTCTAAGAAGTTGAGACTCATCCAGAATCTCCAGCAGAATTCCTGATCATTATTTTATGAAATGAGACAAGGGGGAAAAGGAAGATGTAGGCCTGGGAAAAGGAGCTAAATGTGCTTCTTCTGGCTGCCTCTGATAAAGAGTTCCTATTTTGTTTTTAAGTCACCTTTTTATGCCTGTGCAATGCATGGAATGGAACCAACAGTTATAATGTGAACACACCAAAAAAAAAAAAAACAAAAATGCAGTGCAAAATGAATGGTAATGGCTTGTATTTCAGGAGATAGGTATAGATAGATGCATAGATAGATGATAGGTTTTCTTTCAGAAATATTAACAGAAGAGAGAATCTGTGATTACCTAGAGGAGTAGGGTGGAGGGTGAGAGAGACACCCAAGAGGGAGGGGATATATGTATACATATAGCTGATTCACACTGATGTACAACGGAAACTAATACAACAGAGTAAAGGAATTATACTCCAATTTAAAAAAAAATTAAAAAAAGAAAAAAGAAGGAAATTAGTACATCATATTTTCAGATCTGATGAAGATATATATGGGTTTCTATAGCTATTGGCTTCTTGTTCTTCTTGAAGTAGCTGTTAGAATTAAGGCTGAAAAGATAGGTTAGTGCCACACTGAGGGAAGCGCTGAATTTAAAGACATAAATACAGAGATTCATTGAAAGATCTGCAGTATTGAAACAGTGTGTAATGAATATGTGCCTAGAAATTTATGTTAGAATGTTAGAATGGAGTCTTCTGTTAGTACTGACAATGAAATAAAAGGGCTAAAGTCAGTAGAAGTAGTCAATTAATTGTTAGAGAAAGCTTAAAATCAAAGAGAAGAATCAAGTCATCAAGATCTCCTCTTTGTGTGACTCCTATTTTCAGAAGGCTTAAACTCAGGAAAAAGTAGTTTTGGAGCAAAAGGCTGACATGTAATTACTGAGTTAATCAAGCGTTTTCATTGGACTTTTGTTGTTTCTGAAGTTGGTAAGTTCTTGGACAACAAAACAAGGGGAAAAAAATCATCTTGGTAAAGGTAATTTTTAAAGGGAGCTATGATCATTTCAAGTTTAAAATTTTTAGAACAATAATATATAATCTAATTTGAATGCATTTATATTTACTTGCTTATTTTGAAACCGGTGATAAATATTAATATTTTTATATTTATAATTTTCAAAATTATGCAAAAAGCATTATTTTTGAGAAATAAAAATGCTACAAAAGAACTTTTTGAAGTAAAATTGTAAATTTGTTCTTAAAAACCAATATATATGTATAAATATGTTTATCTAATAGCTTTTGATAAAGATAAAATATTTTATAATTGAAATTTTACATAAGTAACAACCATAGTACAGAGCTCAACTGTAGTTTTAAAGATGATTTTTTTTCTCATGCTTCTAAGTTGACGTACCTGTAGATTTAATACTTTTAACCATAATAGCAATGTTCTTTTAATTGTGTTAGTTTTTCTCAATTCATTATCAAATATGCAACACTATTGAAAACCCTTAAGAGCCAGCCCAGTTAAGAAAGGGATGATCAGAAATTCTATATTCTCTCATGTGGAGAGTTTCACTGGATTCTGTTCCTCCATGAAGTAGAATTCAGGGGGTTCTCAAAGCTTTTAATTTATTAGAATTAAGAAAATATTATTTTGTTCCTGAGTAAGAGGTCAAGAAATAATTTTATATTAAAATAAGTGGTTTTTATTTATTATATTTGCTTTGTATTTATAATAATATATTTCAATTAAATAGAATCACTCTGTTTTAGATCTCTTGGAGTTATACACTAATTTGTTCATATGTATATTTATACATTGTTTTATATGTCTTCATGACTAAAGATTTTCTACTTCCAATGAGCCAAAATGTCAGAAACATGTTTTAATTTTTTGCAGGAAAAAGAAATAATACAAAACAAACTCTGAGAAAGATAGAAAGCAAATCCTAGTTTTCATATATATATCATTATTGTGCTTTTTCACCTCTTTTTCTTCCTGCTATTCATTCCTAAAGCTTTTTTCAACACTTCTTAGTCTCCCTTTCAGGGTCTGTGTAGTCTGTAGAGCTATAAACTGTGCAGTTCACTAAATTAATTATTTTCATTCTTCAATTCATCCTCTGTCTCATTGTTGATTGTCCTAAAGTAACATGAAGTGCCCATTTGATATTCACTTTTAAGAGTGAAATGCTTGTAATCTATTTCCCTTTTATAACATTATAAGAAACATCTTTCTTAATTATATTTGAACAAAACAGTGAAAATGGGATTTGAACAATATGTGGAAATATTTGAATGGAAATCCTAGGAATAAAATGTGGCAATTTCTAATGCTTATTTAACAACAGATAGTGCTCCCTATGGGGCTTCCCTAGTGGCTCAGATGGTAAAGAATCCACCTGCAATGTGGGAGACCTAGGTTCCATCCCTGGATTGGGAAGATCCCCTGGAGAAGGGCATGGCAACCCTCTCCAGTATTCTTGTCTGGAGAATCCCCATAGACAGAGGAGCCTGGTGGGCTACACTCCATGGGGTCCCAAAGAGTTGGATAGGACTGAGTGACTAAGCACAGCATAAAGCATAACACAGTGCTAACTATGAACAATAGGTACATTCTTGATACCTTTTGGGTATTAAATACTTACAATGATCTTTTAGAGTAGATGCTGAAACTACCCACACTGTCAGACAAAATTGAGATACTGAGAAATTAAGTAATTTTTTCAGGGTCTCACAGCCAGTATGTAGCCATGCCAGGATTTAACTCCAGACAATTGAGTCCAGGTTTCCTATGCTGTGCTGCCTTTCCAGTGAAGTGGCTTCCATTCTTCTTCATCTTGTGTTTTCATAAAAATTAACAGATGATTGTTAAGGAAAATTGTGCCTCTCCTATATTAGTAATACAGAATAGTTCTGTGACCACATGGATGTTTTTTACACACTCCAAGTAATTTTGTAACAGGAGCTGGGTATTCTACCCACTTGTGTGCGTGCACAGTCACTTCAGTTGCCTCTGACTCTTTGCAACCCTATAGAGTGTAGCCTGCCAGATTCCTCGGTCCATGGGGTTTTCCTGACAAGAATAACTGGAGTGGTTGCCATTTCCTACACCAAGGCTTCTTCCTGGCCCAGGGATCAAACCCAAGTCTCCTGAATCTCCTGCATGGTAAGGGGATCCTTTACCACTGGATCACCTGGGAAGCTGGGTATTATGCACTTTAATTTAGTTCTAATGCTATCTTTTGAAGATAGCAAAAGAGTCCACTGGAGAAGGAAAATGGCAACCCATTCCAGTATTCTTGCCTGAAAAATCCCATGGACTGAGGAGCCTGGTGGGCTACAGTCCAAAGGTCTCAACAATACAACTGAACCACTATGCACACACACAACAGAGCAATCTAAAGAAACATAGGGAGGATCTGGAGAAGGAAATGGCAACTCATTCCAGTGTTCTTGGCCTGGAGAATTCCATGGACAGAGGAGACTGGCCAGCTACAGTCCATGGGGTCATGAAGAGTTGGATATGACTGAGCAAGGAACAAACAAAAGAGTCCACATGTTAAGGCCTCAGTCTCATAAAACTGCCCTATGTCCTTTCTTCTGCTTGCTATTGGTTTCATTTGATTTTTTTTTTTTTTTTTAAGATTCTTAAGGTAGAAGCTAAGGTCATTGGTTTGAGGTCTTTCTAATATAATCAGTTTTATAAATTTCCCCCAACCTACTTCTTTAACTGCATCCTATAAATATTAATATTTTGCCCTGTGTTTTTATCTCAGTTAAAATACTTTTTAGTTTCCCCTTTCATTAGCTCTTTGATATGTGTTATTTCAGAGTATATTTATTTCCCAGACATTTATGCGTACTCCATATAACTTACTTTATTGGCTGTCTTATTCTATTGTGGTTGGAGAACTACATTTGTATGAATTGGTTATTTTAAAATTCATTGAAATAATTATAGTGGCCCCAGTATATGCTCTATTTGGTAAATGTTCTGTGCACTTGAACAAGCTGTGTATACTGCCATTTTTACACGGAGCATTCTGTGAAGTTCAATTAGGTAAAAATGTCTGATAATACTGTTGAAGTCTTCCATATCTCAACTGATTTTCTGTCTAGTTGTATTTCTCATTATTGAGACAGATCTTTTAACATCTGAAGATAACTGAAAATTTGTCTATTTTCTTTCCAGGTTTTTTTGTTTGTTTGTTTGTTTTTTCTTCATGCATTTTCAAACTCTATTACATGTATAAGTGTTTAGAACTGCTATATAATTTTGACAAAGGAGACATTTCACTGGTATCAAATAATTGGTATCTCTTTATGCCTCTTAATACCTTGTACTTAGAAATGCATTTTATTTATATTAATAGAGCATTTTGGTTTTCTTTCTTTTTTTTTTTTTTTGTCCATGCCTCTTGGGTGGAGGGATTTTAGCTCCTTGATCAGGGTTCAAATCTGTCAGGGGAGCCTGTAATTTCCTTGGTTCTTTCTTGTCACAACAAAAATTTGAAGCCATGGACATTAAAGCCCTCCATGCATCACAGCTCACGGACAGTGTTACAGCTCCGTATTACAGCTCAGTTTTATTTAGAAAATAAAGGAAAATTCATCCTTGAGGAATGAGGGCATGCCAACCCAAAAGACGTGAAGAGAAGAGAGAGAGAGACAGAGACACAGAGCACGCCGGAGAGAGTGAGCCCTGGCTCTTTGGCTCCTCTTTTTTATATGTTTTTTCCTCCTCCTGGGCCTGCCCTATGTAAGTTGGGCTAGTCAGGTGTGCACTTTGTTTTACCTGAGGCCCTCACTCTGGTCCTCGAACCTTCCTTTGTTCTATTTTCCGTGGGCTTTCCCTTCCTTGTCTTTTAGCCACCGCCATTCTGGACTCTTTTTCCTATTTTAACTACTTAACATAATCTGTGGAAAGTTCAGAAGTAACGACTGGACCACCAGGAAATTCCACCTTTGTTTTATTTTCCTTCTTTGTGTGCCTTCTTTTGAATTAATCATGTAATTTTTAAATTACTTTTCTCTTCTGTTCTTTGTGCTCCTGTTGTAATACATTTTAATTCTACATGTCATAAACCCACAACATATTGTTTTTTTTAGCGTAAATAGAAAATTATCTTTTAGAAACAGTTTTATTGAGATATAATTTACATAGTATAAAATTCACCCATTTAATGTTTAAAATTCAATATTTTTAGTGTAGTTACAGAGTTGTGCAGCAATCACTGTAATCCAGTTTTAGACTATTCTCATCACCTTATAGAGAAAGCTCATTACCTTTACAAGTCATTTAACATTCCCTACCTTGAACTGCAAGGAGATCCAACCAGTCCATTCTGAAGGAGATCAGCCCTGGGATTTCTTTGGAAGGAATGATGCTGAAGCTGAAACTCCAGTACTTTGGCCACCTCATGTGAAGAGTTGACTCATTGGAAAAGACTCTGATGCTTGGAGGGATTGGGGGCAGGAGGAGAAGGGGACAACAGAGGATGAGATGGCTGGATGGCATCACCAACTTGATGGACGTGAGTGTCAGTGAACTCCGGGAGCTGGTGATGGATACGGAGCCTGGCGTGCTGCAGTTCATGGGGTCGCAAAGAGTCGGACACGACTGAGCGACTGAACTGAACTGAACCCCACCCTTACTCAGTGATCTTTTAAAGTGATTTAAATAATAATAACTACAAGAAAAGCCTCATTTTATTTAGCCAAGTAATTACCATTTCTGACATTTTTTATTCCTTTGTGAGAAGGTGAGCTTCCTATACCATGTTATTTATTTATTTATTTTTTGCAATTCAGTTCTGCTGGTGTTGAAATCTTTCTGCTTTAGTACTTATAAAACTGTTGGTTTTCCTCTTACTTTTAAAAGGTATGTTGCTGGGTATAGTGCATTCTGTGTTAATAGAATACTTATTGTCTTTAATTACTTTAATTCTGATAAAAAACCTGTTGTCATCTTGTTCCTTTCCTGCATTGAATCTTCTTTTTCTGATGCTTTCAAGATTTTTCTTTTATCACTGATTTTGAGAAATTTGATCATTATGTACCTTAATGTAGTTTTCTTCTGGTTTCTTATACTTAAGTGTGTGAGTTTTCATCACATCTGAAAAAAAAAAGACTATTATTTTTTTAGTCCTTCATTTTCCTCTCCTTTGAGAATTTCAATCACATATATGTTTAGTTTCTTGATGTTATCTCAAAATATACTGAGGCCCTGTGTTTTTTTGTTGTTTGTTTTGAGTGGTTTTCTCTGTTTCATCTTGGATATTTTCTATAGCTAGGTCCACAAATTCACTAATATTTTATTCTTCATTTTCTAATCTACTAATTTCTCCAAGCATATATCTTAGATATAGTATTATTCATATCTAGAAGTTCTATTTTTATTTCTTTTACATTTATTTCTGCCCTAATTTTTAAGATTTCTTTCCTTCTACTAACCCTGGGATTCCTCATTTCTTCCTTTTCTAGTTGCTTTAGGTGTAGAGTTAGGTTATTTATTTGACTTTTTTCTTGTTTCTTGAGGTATGCCTGTATTGCTATGAACTTTCCTCTTAGCACTGCTTTTACAGTATCCCACAGGTTTTGGGTTGTTGTGTTTTCATTTTCATTCATTTCTATGCATACTTTGATTTCTTTATTTATTTCTTCTGTGAATTGTTGGTTATTCAGCAGCGTGTGGTTCAGCCTCCATATGTTGGAATTTTTAATAGTTTTTCTCCTGTAATTGAGATCTAATCCTACTGCATTGTGGTTAGAAAAGATGCTTGGAATGATTTCTATTTTTTTGAATTTGCCAAGGCTAGATTTATGGCCCAGGATGTGATCTATCCTGGAGAACGTTCCATGTGTGCTTGAGAAACAGGTGAAATTCATTGTTTTGGGGTGAAATGTCCTATAGATATCAATTAGGTCTAACTGGTCTATTGTATCATTTAAAGTTTGTGTTTATTTGTTAATTTTCTGTTTAGTTGATCTATCCATAGGCGTGAGGGGGTATTAAAGTCTCCCACTATTATTGTGTTATTGTTAATTTCCCCTTTCATACTTGATAGCGTTTGTCTTACATATTGAGGTGCTCCTATGTTGGGTGCATATATATTTATAATTGTTATATCTTCTTCTTGGAGTGATCCTTTGATCATTATGTAGTGTCCTTCTTTGTCTCTTTTTACAGCCTTTGTTTTAAAGTCTATTTTATCTGATATGAGTATTGCTACTCCTGCTTTCTTTTGATCTCTATTTGCATGGAATATCTTTTTACAGCCCTTCACTTTCAGTCTGTATGTATCCCCTGTTTTGAGGTGGGTCTCTTGTAGACAACATATGTAGGGGTCTTGCTTTTATATCCATTCAGCCAGTCTTTGTCTTTTGGTTGGGGCATACAACCCATTTACGTTTAAGGTAATTATTGATAAGTATGATCCTGTTGCCATTTACTTTATTGTTTTGGGTTCGAGTTTATACACCGTTTTTGTGTCTCCTGTCTAGAGAATATTCTTTAGTATTTGTTGGAGAGCTGGTTTGGTGGTGCTGAATTCTCTCAGCTTTTGCTTGTCTGTAAAGCTTTTGATTTCTCCTTCATATTTGAATGAGATCCTTGCTGGGTACAGTAATCTGGGCTGTAGGTTATTTTCTTTCATCATTTTAAGTATGTCTTGCCATTCCCTCCTGGCCTGAAGACTTTCTCTTAAAAGATCAGCTGTTATCCTTATGGGAATCCCCTTATGTGTTATTTGTTGTTTTTCCCTTGTTGCTTTTAATATTTGTTCTTTGCGTTTGATCTTTGTTAATTTGATTAATATGTGTCTTGGGGTGTTTTGCCTTGGGTTCATCCTGTTTGCGACTCTCTGGGTTTCTTGGACTTGGGTGATTATTTCCTTCCACATTTTGGGGAAGTTTTCAACTATTATCTCCTCCAGTATTTTCTCATAGTCTTTCTTTTTGTCTTCTTCTGAGACTCCTACGATTCGAATG
This sequence comes from Bison bison bison, assembly GCF_000754665.1. Lineage (NCBI taxonomy): Eukaryota > Metazoa > Chordata > Mammalia > Artiodactyla > Bovidae > Bison > Bison bison. The sequence goes on from NW_011494721.1 coordinate 3,296,427, forward strand.
TCGTGGCGTTTAATATTGTCCTGGAGGTCTCTGAGATTGTCCTCATTTCTTTTAATTTGTTTTTCTTTTTTCCTCTCTGATTCATTTGTTTCTACCATTCTAGCTTCTATTTCACTAATCCTATCTTCTGCCTCCCTTATTCTACCATTTGTTGCCTCCAGAGTGTTTTTGATCTCATTTATTGCATTATTCATTATATATTGACTCTTTTTTATTTCTTCTAGGTCCTTGTTAAACCTTTCTTGCAGTTTCTCAATCCTTGCCTCTATCTTTCATGAATCCACTTAACATATTCAGTCTTTAGTTTCTTGAACATATGGAATACTATTAAAATAATGATTGAAATTTTATGTGCTAATTATTATCATCTTTGTAATTTGGGGGTTGCTATGATCTAATTTTCTCTTTGCTATGTAGCAGGGGAGTTTGTAATTTCCTCAGTTCTGTCTCACTGCAGCAAATTTTGAAGCAACAGAGGGACCAGTGTTACAACTCAGTTTTATTTGGCAAGCAAATACATCCTCGAGGCATGAAAGTGAAAGTGAAGTTGCTTAGATGTGTCTGACTCTGTTCAACTCCATGGACTGTAGCCCACAAGGCTTCTCCATCCATGGGGTTTTTCAGGCAATAATAATGGAGTGGATTGCCATTTCCTTCTCCAGGGGATCTTCCCCACGTAGGGATGGAATGCAGGTCTCCCACATTTCAGGCAGATGCTTTACCCTCTGAGCCACAAGGGAAGCTTGAGGCATGAGGGCCAACCCAAAAGACGAGAAGAGAAGAGGAGTCCACTGCTCAATTTTGGCTCCTATTTGTATATTTTTTCTCCTTCCCCTGAGCCTGCCCTATGTAAACTGGGATAGCCAGGAGGGCTGTTTGTTTCACCTGAGGTTCTCACTCCAGTCCTCAGACCTTCCTTTGTTTTATTTCCATGGGCTTTACCCTTCTTTGTCTTCTTCTTCACTGCCATTCTAGACTCCTTTTTTCCTATTCTAACTACCTAAAATGTAGACATTATTTTCTACATTTTAAAGTTCTCAATGTTTTTTTTTATTGAATGTCAGACATTTTTTTTTCAAACTTTATTTTGTATTGGGTTATAGCCAGTTATAGCCATTTGAATGCAGAGTTCCAAAGAATAGCAAGGAGAGATAAGAAAGCCTTCCTCAGTGATCAATGCAAAGATATAGAGGAAAAAAACAGAAAGGGAAAGACTGGAGGCCTCGTCAAGAATATTAGAGATATCAAGAGAACATTTCATGCAAAGATGGGCTCCATAAAGGACTGAAATGGTATGGACCTAACAGAAGCAGAAGATATTAAAAAGAGGTGGCAAGAATACACAGAAGAACTGTACAAAAAGATCTTCACAACCCAGATAATCATGAAGGTGTGATCATTCACATTCACCTAGAGCCAGACATCCTGGAATGTGAAGTCAAGTGGGCCTTAGAAAGCATCCCTATGAATAAAGGTAGTGGAAGTGATGGGATTCCAGTTAAGCTATATCAAATTCTAAAAGATGATGCTGTGAAAGTGCTGCATTCAATATGTCACCAAAGTTGGAAATCTCAGCAGTGGCCACAGGACTGGAAAAAGTCAGTTTTCATTTCAGTCCCAAAGAAAGGTAATGCCAATGAATGTTCAAACTACTGCACAATTGCACTCATCTCACACGCTAGTAAAGTAATGCTTAAAATTCTCCAAGCCAGGCTTCAGCAATATGTGAACCATAAACTTCCAGATGTTCAAGCTGCTTTTTGAAAAGGCAGAGGAACCAGAGATCAAATTGTCAACATCTGCTGGATCATGGAAAAAGCAAGAGAGTTCCAGAAAAACATATATTTCTGCTTTATTGACTATGCCAAAGCCTTTGACTGTGTGAATCACAATAAACTGTGGAAAATTCTGAAAGAGATGGGAATACCAGACCACTTGACCTGCCTCTGAGAAAACTGTATACAGGTCGGGAAGCAACAGTTAGAACTGGACATGGAACAACAGACTGGTTCCAAATAGGTAAAGGAGTACGTCAAGGCTGTATATTGTCCCCCTGCTTATTTAACTTAGATGCAGAGTACATCATGAGAAACCCTGGGCTGGAGGAAGCAGAAGCTGGAATCAAGATTGTCAGGAGAAATATTAATAACCCCAGATATGCAGATGACACCACCCTTATGACAGAAAGTGAAGAAGAACTAAAGAGCCTCTTGATGAAAGTGAAAGGGGAGAGTAACAGAGTTGGCTTAAAGCTCAACATTCAGAAAACTAAGATCATGACATCCGGTCCCATCACTTCATGGCAAATAGATGGGGAAAGAATGGAAACAGTGTCAGACTTTATTTTTCTGGGCTCCAAATTTAAAAAGCAGAGACACTAGTTTGCCAACAAAGGTCCGTCTAGTCAAGGCTATGGTTTTTCCAGTAGTCATGTATGGATGTGAAAGTTGGACTATAAAGAAAGCTGAGCACCGAAGAATTGATGCTTTTGAACTGTGGTGTTGGTGAAGACTCTTGAGAGTCCCTTGGACTGCAAGGAGGTCCAACCAGTCCATCCTAAAGGAGATCAGTCCTGGGTGTTCATTTGAGGGACTGATGTTGAAGCTGAAACTCCAGTCCTTTGGCCACCTGATGCGAAGAGTTGACTCATTTGAAAAGACCCTGATCCTGGGGAAGATTGAGGGCAGGACGAGAAGGGACAACAGAGGGTGAGGTGGCTGGATGTCATCACCGACACAATGTACATGAGTTTGAGTAAACTCCGGGAGTTGGTGATGGACAGGGAGGCCTGGCGTACTGCAGTTCATTGGATGGCAAAGAATCGGACATGACTGAGCAACTGAACTGAACTGATAGCCAGTTAACAATGTTGTAATAATACTGGTCAACAGTGAAGGGAGTCATATATGTATATGTATCCATTCTCTTCCAAATTCTGCTTCCATCCAAGCTCCCACATAACACTGAATAGAGTTGTATGAGCTTGTGCTATACAGCAGATTCTTGTTGATTATCCATTTTAATATAGCAGAGTGTACATAACCTTCCCAAACTCCCTAAATATCCCTTCCTCTATCCCTCCCATCAGCAACCATAAATCATTCTCTAAGTCTGTGAGTCTCTGTCTGTTTTTTGTAAGTAAGTTCATCTGTATAATTTCTTTTTAGACTCCACATGTAAGGGATGTCATATGATATTTCTTTTCTGTCTGACTTCGCTCATTAAGAGAATCTCTAAGTTCATTGATGTTGCTGCAAATGTAGATGACAGTAATTTTGAATTGTATCTTAAGAGTTAAATGTTTTAACATATTTATAAATGTGTAGGTTTTTTTTTTTTTCTTTTTTCAGTTTCATGTTTGGAGAAGGTTAAATTTCTTGGAAAATTTTTTATCCTTCATGCCTTGCTTTTAAACTTTGTTAGAATTAATGCAGCATTTACTGTAGGCCTAATACTGCCCACTTCCATGGAAAAATATTTCTGAGTACTCTACATGATGGCCATGAATTATTAGATGTAGAACCGGCTGTATACTCAGACATCTCTAAACTCCATGGCTGTTTTCACTGAACCTTTCAGGGTTTTTCTTTACTGATGTTGAATAGTTACCTCAACTCAAGCAGAGCTAATCATTACTCACCCAAATATCAGAAAGACTCCCTGCATATCTCTGGAGTTCTCTCAGTGACAGCTCTCTACTTTCTGGTATTCGTTCCTGGAAGAGAACCACTTTGGTCTTCTTGGACTCCTGGCTCCATCTTCTAAATTCAGAAGGACTAACAAGTTCTGATGAACTGTGATAAACCTAGACAGCATATTAAAAAGCAGAGACATTACTTTGCCAAACAAAGGTCTGTCTAGTCAAAGCTATATTTTTTCAGCAGTCATGTATGGATGTGAGAGTTGGGCCATAAAGAGGGCTGAGCGCCAAAGAATTGATGCTTTTCAAT
>NW_011494721.1:3300476-3307440 GCF_000754665.1 Bison bison bison
ATGAGAGCCAAAGAATTTGTGCTTTTCAATTGTGGTTTTGGAGAAGACTCTTGAGAGTCTTGGTCTGAAAGGAGATCAAACCAGTCAATCCTAAAGGAAATCAGCCCTTAATATTCATCTCCAATACTTTGGCCACCTGATGCAAAGAACTGGCTCATTAGAAAAGACCCTGATGCTGGGGAAGATTGAAGGCAGGAGGAGAAGGGGATGGCAGAGGATGAGATGATTGGATGTCATCACTGACTCAATGGATGTAAGTTTGAGCAAGCTCTGGAAGTTGATGATGGACGGGGAAACCAGCCATGCTGCAGGCTATGGAGTTGCAAAGAGTCAGACATGACTGAGCAACTGAACTGAACTGAACTGAACCAAGCTCTCTCTGGTTTATGCCTGCTTGTATCCCACTGGGAAAGTCTCCCAGGGCAGTGAGCACTGGGACATTGGATTCATTTTGTTTGTTTATTATCTCAGTAGACCTCTGATGCCTCTATGTACAGTGTCCTAAAAACCATTGTCTTACATATTTTCTCTGCATGTATGATTATATTTTTAAAGTTTGTTTCAGGCAAGAGCATAAATTCAGTCCTTATTGTTCCATCATGGCCAGGAGGAGAAATCTCTCAATATAGTCTTCATCCATCAAAATACAGAGAATAAAACAAAAGCAGAAGACTATGTGTATTATTAAGAGGCTTAAGAGTAGCAATCTTGAATTATTTAAATAAATTATGTCAATCTACTGTACATCCTTTTATATTACCATGAATTTAGTTCAGAGAAGCACTTATCCTCAAAGAAATAATGTAAAGTTTCTCATAAAGCTTTGATTATAACCAGTAACGTCTTTCTGTTTAACCTTCAGCAATTGTGATTTCTAGTCTCATTCTTTCCACTATTATGTTGATTTCTGACCATTGATTTTTGTGTGAATTGGGTTCCAATACTTCTTTACAACACAAACCATACTGTTTTATGTACACTTAGTTTTTCTCTCTCCCAGTTGATGACCTATTGCTTACTTTTATATTTCTCTAGGTCTTTCATCTATCATCTTCTCAAACTTCTTGTTTGGAAGACATATTTTTGTTTAGTCCTCTCACTGATTCAACGGGGGGACTTAAAAAAAAAAACAAACAATATTTCTATCTGGAAATGTTGACCAATCATCTATTTTCAGAACAAAAACTAAAGAGTAATGAGGATGAGAATACCTGCCTAGTTAGCTGAATATATCTGATGAGCCCAGCAACCACAAGGAAGGAGATAATTATGCCAATCTGCCTTCATTTTCTGGTTGGTGATAGTTCATGTGAATAAAGGCAGATTATTTCTGAGATAACTAATTTATAAATAGGGTAGATTAAAAATTGTAGAAATTTGGAGAGTGGGATTTCTTTGGAAGGAATGATGCTAAAGCTGAAACTCCAGTACTTTGGCCACCTCATGCAAAGAGTTTACTCATTGGTAAAGACTGATGCTGGGAAGGATTGGGGGCAGGAGGGGAAGGGGACGACAGAGGATGAGATGGCTGGATGGCATCACTGACTCAATGGACGTGAGTCTGGGTGAACTCCGGGAGTTGGTGATGGACAGGGAGGCCTGGCGTGCTGTGATTCATGGGGTTGCAAAGAGTCGGACATGACTGAATGAAATGAACTGAATTGAACTTGTTTCACTTAATATTTGGTTAGATTTTTCAACTTTCCCTTTAAGAATAAAAACAGACCATGCCAAAAAAAATAAAAAAAGAGAGAGAGATCAGTTATTGCTCAGAACTGGCATAAAATAAACTAAATAAGAACTTGCATAACTAATATTAGCAAACAGAAGTGATATTTATCACTAGTTCAAATGAATAAAGATACAACTAGAAATGGGTTTGAAAATTAAGTAGTTAAGAGTCATATCAATCCAAAAACAAAGTGCTTTTACACATTAAAAGTAAGATGGTATAAATGAGTTGAGCAACTCCTGATAATATTTATTGTTTTTGTGTGTGAGACACCACAACTCATTTGATCAGATGTGACCTGTTGGTACTTCAGTGGGATGACTGAAATTAAAAGCAAAACTCTTTCTATAAAATCTGATAGAATATATTAAAAAAGTCATAACTACTAAATCAGATTAGTAAGATTATAGGGTATCAGATTAATGTAAAAATTAACTGCAGATCTATATACTAACAATGAGTAATCAGAAATTGAAATTTAAAAATCAATGCCATTTTAATAGCATCTAAAAATGAAGTATTTAGGATAAACCTGATGAAGGATGCACAAAACCTTTAAAATGAAAACTATAATACACAGTGTATATAAATTAGAGAAAATCCAATTAATGGAATGGATGACTACAGTTAGCTTGCCAACTGTCTTTCGAAATTGACCTATATATTCATTGTAATATCAATCAAAATCCTAGAAAAACTTTCTTGTTGAAATCAACAAATTGATTCTAAAATTCGACTAGAAAAAAAAGGTCCTAGGAGAGTCAAAACAAGTTTGATTTAAAAAAAGAACAAAGGTGGAAGATCAATACTATTTTATTTTAAAAATTATTATAAAGCTACTGCAACCTAAACAGTGTGCTATTGCCATCAAGATAGAAAAAATAGACCAATGAAATCGAGAAGATTCCAGAAATATTCTCATATGTGTGGACATGTAATTTCAAAAGAAAGGTGTGAATAGGAAATTCTGTGGAGAAGCTACAGTCTTTCCAAAATATGGTGCTGGAACAATTAGGTATTCTAATGTAATAAATACACTTCAATCAATCCATATCTCACATTATATGCAAATATATCTAGATTACAATACTACATGTAAAAAGCAAAACTGTTGAACTTCTAGAAGTAAACATAAGAGAAAAACCTATGTGACCTTGAATTAGGCAAAGATTTCTTAGATGTGACACCAAGAACATGATCTACAGAAAAAAAAAATGACTTGGGCAAAGGTAAAAATTTTCTGCTCTTTGAAAGACATTATCAAGAGAATATAAAAACAACCCACGGACAAGAAGCATATATAAAGTATATATATACAAAGTATATATCTGCTAAAAGAATAATATTTATATCATATATATATATATATCTGTAATTTCCCTATGAATAACATAAGCCATTATACATATATATGATCTGAATACTACTCTCTATATATCTTAACACTGTATCCTAAGATAAGCTAATTAAGAAAAAGGCAAAAATTTGAACAGACATTTAACCAAAGTTTTGTGAATTTCAGATAAGCATATGGAAAGATGCTGGACATCATTCAGTTCAGTTCAGTTCAGTAGCTCAGTCATGTCCAACTCTTTGCAACCCCATGGACTGCAGTATAACAGAATTCCCTGTGCCATCACCAACTCCTGGAGTTTACTCAAACTCATGCCCATTGACTTGGTGATGCCATCCAACCATCTCATCCTCTGTCATCCCCTCCTCCTCCAGCCTTCAATCTTACCCAGGGTCTTTCAAATGAGTCACCTCTTGGCATCAGGTGATCAAATTATTGGACTTTCATCTTCAACATAAGTCCTTTCAATGAATATTCAGGACTGATTTCCTTTAGGATGGACTGGTTGGGTCTCCTTGCAGTCCAAGGGACTCTCAAGAGTCTTCTCCAACACCACAGCTCAAAAGCATCAATTCTTCATCACTCAGCTCTCTTTATAGTCCAACTCTCGCATCCATACATGACCACTGGAAAAACCATAGCCTTGACTAGATGGAACTTTGTTGACAATGTAGTGTCTCTGCTTTTTAATATGCTGTCTAGGTTGGTCATAACTTTTCTTCCAAGGAGCAAGTGTCTTTTAATTTGATGGCTGCAGTCACCATCTGCAATAACTTTGGAGCCCCCCCAAATAGTCTCTCACTGTTTCCACTGTTTCCCCATCTTTTTGCCATGAAGTGATGGGACCGGACACCATGATCTTAGTTCTCTGAATGTTGAGCTTTAAGCCAACTTTTTTTCACTCTCCTCTTTCACTTTCATCAAGAGGCTCTTTAGTTCTTCTTCACTTTCTGTCATAAGGGTGGTGTCATCTGCATATCTAAGGTTATTGATATTTCTCCCGGCAATCTTGATTCCAGCTTGTGCTTCTTCCAACCCAGCGTTTCTCATGATGTACTCTGCATATAAGTTAAATAAGCAGGGTGACAATATACAGCCTTGACGTACTCCTTTTCCTATTTGGAACCAGTCTGTTGTTCCATGTCCAGTTCTAACCATTGCTTCCTTTCCTGCATACAGATTTCTCAAGGGGCAGGTCAAGTGGTCTGGTATTCCCATCTCTTTCACAATTTTCCAGTTTATTTTGAACTATACAGTCAAAGGCTTTGGCATAGTCATTAAAGCAGTAGATGTTTTTCTGGAACTCTTGCTTTTTTGATGATCCAGTGGATGTTGGCAATTTGATCTCTGGTTCCTCTGCCTTTTCTAAAACCAGCTTGAACATATGGAAGTTCACAGCATCATTAGTAGTTGATATAATTAAAGCATAACTATTTATTACTTATTATCACACTTTATAGATGTCTAAAGTTAAAAACACTGATCATCTCAACTATTCACAAAGATATAGAAAACTGAAGTTTCATACACAGTGGTAAAACACAAAACAGTATAACTACTTTGGAAAACAGTTTGACACTTTCTTAATGGTTCATCCTAGATCTACCATATGTCCCAGTCATTGTGCTCCAAAGTCATCACCCAAGAGGAATAAAAATACATCTATATAGAGGCCTGTGCATGGATATTCATAGTAGTTTGAGTTGTAATAGTCCAAAATTGTAAAAAATTTCAGATGATCACCAATAGATAAATGAATATATCCATACAAAGGAGTACTATTCAAGAATAAAAGAAAGTAATTATTACAATATGAATCTCAAAATAATCATGCTAGGTAAAAGATGCAATACAAAATATATACTATAAGATCCCATTTATATAAAATCTTAGAAAAATGCATAATTACAGAAAGCAACTAATTAACTAAGCATGTTGGGGGATCAAGTCAGAGAAGAAATGAAGACAAATGCAGTATGTTCAGTCTTAATCATGGTCATAGTTTTATAAGTGTATACATGAGTTAAAATCTATCAAATCAAACACTTTAGATATAAGCAGTTAATTATGCATCAGTTGTATCTCAATAAGGTTTTTAAATATATATCTTTAATCTTGTGATTAAACTGATGGTATTTGGAAGAGTTTATTTTACAATTCTGTGGGGTTTGACATGACATCACCATGTGATTAGGCCAAAGGTAAGTTAAATGAAGAATATCTTTACCATAAGTTCTGTATTGTTTCTGAAAGTGACTATAGCTAAAGGTAAGAGGTGAACAAAATCAGTTAAAAAATCCATAATGCCTGTATGATGAACATAAGCTAGTTGTTTAAGACAAATCCAGCTTTTCTTGTTTGTTGTTGTTGTTGTTTAAGAGACTTGCTTCCTATAGTTTGTCAAAAAGCATCCCCTGGAGAAGGGTATGGCAACCCACTCTAGTATTCTTGCCTGGAGAAATCCAGGGGAGTCTGTTGGGTTACAGCTCATGGGTCACAAAGAGTTTGACACAACTGAGTGACTGACACTTTCACTTTAAATGCCCTATGGGCTTCCAGGTGGCTCAAACTGTAAAGGATCTGCCTGTAGTACAGAGACATGGGTTTGATCCCTGGGTCAGGAAGGTCCTCTGGAGATGAGAATGGCAACCCACTCTACTATTCTTATCTGAAAAATTCTATGGACAGAGAATGGACTGAAGGCTACAGTCCATGAGGTCCCAAACAGTTGGACATGACTGAGTGACTAACACACACACAGGCTTCCAGGTGGCACTAGTGGAAAAGGAGCCTGGCAGGCTACCATCCATAGTGTCTCAAAGAGGCAGACATGCCTGAAGTAACTTAGCATAGCACAGTCCAAATGCCTTACATTAGTTTACTTGTTTCCCTTTGGGGACACATATATGAGTTGAGTATAAAGTTGTTCAACTTAAAATGCTATTTCTATATCAAATTTCCCATTTAATTCCAAATGCCATTTTATTTAAAATAGAGGAATTGAATTTATTCATTTAAAATAGATCAAATGAGAAAGTTTCTCTATTCACTGCTTCATTTTGTTTCAAACTCCTTAAACATTTTTTAATTACACTATTAGATTGTTTGTGAGCAAATTCACCACCAGTACTATCTGCAGATAATGAGTTAATATACAAATGAAAGTCCCACTGTTCTGGGATAGGGTGGCATTTTAATGTCAACCAAAATAAATTGGTTCTCTGACCTTCAGAGATTTTGCAGTGTATGAGAAACTTGCAAATTTCCAGCATCATACTTAAACTTATAATGACAAATTCAAACAAAACAGAGAAGCCAGTCCATTTTCTGATTTGTATGAATTTTCTTATTCATAGCAAATTTGACCAGAACTTAACAATACTATTGACTTTTATTTAACATTGAAAAAGAATTTCTGGGAAGAAAATTTTAAAAACAGAAAAAGTAAAAAGAGGAACATAAAGATATGCTATTCTCAAAAGTAAAAAAAAAGAAATCACAGCCTATAAATTAATTAATTTACCTATGATACCTAGACTGAGAAGTTATTTTATTCCTTTATTTCCAGAGGAGAAAAAATATATCAAACATTTTAGCTCATGTTTTAGACCATGATCATATCAGATCCATCGCTCAGTCATATCCGACTCTTTGCGACCCCGTGAATCGCAGCATGCCAGGCCTCCCTGTCCATCACCAACTCCCAGAGTTCACCCAGACTCATGTCCATCAAGTCCGTGATGCCATCCAGCCATCTCATCCTCTGTCGTCCCCTTCTCCTCCTGCCCCCAATCCTTCCCAGCATCAGAGTCTTTTCCAGTGAGTCAACTCTTCGCATGAGGTGGCCAAAGTACTGGAGTTTCAGCTTTAGCATAATT
>NW_011494721.1:3307540-3313915 GCF_000754665.1 Bison bison bison
TCATTCCTTCCAAAGAAATCCCAGGGCTGATCTCCTTCAGAATGGACTGGTTGGATCTCCTTGCAGTCCAAGGGACTCTCAAGAGTCTTCTCCAACACCACAGTTCAAAAGCATCAATTCTTCGGCGCTCAGCCTTCTTCACAGTCCAACTCTCACATCCATACATGACCACAGGAAAAACCATAGCCTTGACTAGAGGAACCTTTGTTGGCAAAGTAATGTCTGCTTTTGAATATGCTATCTAGGTTGGTCATAACTTTCCTTCCAAGGAGTAAGCGTCTTTTAATTTCATGGCTGCAGTCACCATCTGTAGTGATTTTGGAGCCCAAAAAAATAAAGTCTGACACTGTTTCCATTGTTTCCCCATCTATTTCCCATGAAGTGATGGGACCAGATGCCATGATCTTCATTTTCTGAATGTTGAGTTTTAAGCCAACTTTTTCACTCTCCACTTTCATTTTCATCAAGAGGCTTTTGAGTTCCTCTTCACTTTCTGCCATAAGGGTGGTGTCATCTGCATATCTGAGGTTATTGATATTTCTCCTGGCAATCTTGATTTAGACCATGATAGCATGGTCTATATTATTTCTTTTAGTCATAGAATTAAAATTTGCTATTGAATGGTTACCAAATATGTGAGCTGTTATATTTTAAGACATTCTATCATTAACTGGTTTGTATAGACATTTTGTGTCCTTAACTTGATTATAAATTTCCCATATAAAAACATTCACATCTCTTATTTTTAATCCCATCCCACGTCTGCCTCCCTGATTGAAGCATAAAAGTCTTCTAATTGTCCCCATATGTAGTCTTCTGCCAATTTACACCAAAACAATCTTCCTAAAGTTGATTCTCTGGTCTGATTATTTCCCTATTCTGGTTGATATGGGGAAGTCATAAGTGTCAACACCTAACTCAGAATACTGTTTAAGGTCCATGCTGTTTCCCTAGAGATAAACTGTAGGCAAGGGATCAATACAAGCAAAATCAGCCTAAATTCACAGTTAGAGTCCCTGACAAGCCTGGAACTAGCTTGAAGTGACCAAATGGAGAATTAGTCACACATAAGGAATTAGTTCAGCAGGTATTTCAAAAAGCCTATATAAGTAATTTTTGATTCTGAGAACTTTAGAGTAAGTTACCCTCAGTTGTGTCCAGATGTATTAGTCTCTGAAATATCACATTAAGGCAAGCGCTGGATTTGTCCAAAGCTGGAAGATTTTTGTAACTGATTTCTCTGTGGCTATGTAGTGGAGTTTATGAGGGAGCGTGGAGAAATCTGCCAAAAAGGAGAAAACAGAAGCAGCTGCAATGAACTGAGATCTTATGCTTTATAGGAGGCTCCTGACTTCTTTCTCAAAAAATTCAAAATACACATAACTACTTATGGATAATGACTAGATTTTTTCACCTGCTTTAAAACTGTTGTATACCTTTCATCCTAACTCTAAATGTATGTTGTGATTTTGCCAAAGTGAAAGGATAGTGTTCCTAATATAGTCTCTGATATTAACTATCTTCACCTATCCAAATACACGTTACATGTATAAGCTGTACAATTCTTGGAGTGCTGCACATGTCCTACTTGTTCATGTCTCTAACCAGCCCTTTCCAACCAGGGTTCTGAGAAAATTAAGCATTATTCTCTTTTGTTTTCAGTTCTCCCAAGGAAGAGGAAGTTTAGAAAGGTTTTCTATTCACTGCTTCATTTTGTCTCAAACTCTTAAAACAGTTTTTAATTGCACTATTAGATTGTTTGTCATCTAGCTTCATCTAGATGCATAAAAGATGAGTTAATTTATTATACACAATGAATGCTCCAAGCATTTGGGAAATTTCATCATGGAAACTCAGTTGAGAAGGTCTGCTTTGAAATTAAATTAAATCCAACTTGAGCCCCCAAAAAGAAGAGAAATCCAGTGTCAGTTATTTTCATCCCTCTTTATGTCTACACAGGCAGACTCTTTGGAGACACTAAGGGTTTGTTTATCAGTTGTTCTCATTGCAGCTGCATTTTTCCCTGTGGTCCTGCATACTGCCATCAAAAATCTTGGTGCTAATGCTCACTCTGAAGTATTATTATTTGTGATAAGAACATAACATGAGGTCTACTTTCTTCACAAAATTTTAAATGTACAATACTATGGGCATGCATGCATGCTAAGTCGCTTCAGTTGTGTCTGACTCTGTGCAACCCCATGGACTGTAGCCCACCAGTCTCCTCTGTCTGTGGGATTCTCCAGGCAAAACTACTGAAATGAGTTGCCATGCCGTCCTCCAGAGGATCATCCTGACCCAAAGATTGAACCTGCATCTCGTACATCCCTTGCACTGGCAGTCAGATTCTTTACCACTAAGGGACCTGGGAAGCACATGTTGTTAAATATAGGAACATGTATGTTTGGAGCTGATCCCCAAAACTTATTCATCTTGTGTAAATGAAATTTTATAACCATAGAATAGCAACTCTCCATTTCTCCTTCCCGTAGCCCCTGGCAAACGTTATTCTATTCTCTGTTTCTGGGGGTTTGCCTACTTTAGATATTTCCTGTAAGTTGAATCTTGCAGCGTTCATTTTTGTGACAAATAACCCAATTTTAAAAATGGCAATGAACTTCAATAGACATTTCTCCAAAGAATACATACAAATGATCAACAGGCATAGGAAAAGATGTTCAACATCACTGCTAATCAGGGAAATGCAAATCAAAATCACAGTAAAATAACACCTCACACCCATTAAGATTGCTATTATCAAAAAAATGAGATAACAAGTGTTTGTGAGGATGTGGAGAAATTAAAACCATTGTGTACTGTTGGTGGGGATGTAAAATTTTGCAACTTTTAAGGAAAGCATTATGAAGTTTCTTCAAAAAAATTAAAAGTAGGACTACTATGTAACCCAGCAATCCTATTTCTCATACATATGTAAAAGAATTGAAATGAGGATCTTGAAAAGATATCCATACTCCCATATCATTTCAGTGTTACCCACAATAGCCAAGATAGAGAAACAAGCTAAATATTAATTGGTAGATGAGTGGATAAAAAATGTGGCATGTATATATGTATATATATCTCCACTGGGCCATTAGCCTAAAAAGAGAAGAAAATCTTTCCATATGTCACAATATGGATTTACCAGGAGGACATTATGCTAAGAAAATAAGCCAGTCAGCGAAGTGTTTTTTAATCCTCGATCTTTCAGTTCTAACCAATGGGTTATGCTGGCTTCTCTGCTGCCCCTTGCTAAGTTGAGCTACAATGGCTGACTATTCACAGAAGAAATACTCCCTCCATTTCCTTAAAGATATTCCTTAGAGGGAAATTTTCTGGCAGTTCAGTGATTGGGATTCAGACCTTCTGCTGCCACATGAAATAGCCAAAAAAAAAAAAAAGGTCTTCTTAAATGTGCTCCATTCCATGAACCTTGCCTTGAAATCTTTGTCCCATGGGATTCAATACTAGCAAAAAATCAAATTTCTTTCTCTTGATCATCAAATAGTTTCATTTTCTTTCTCATCACCAACTACTTGGTTGTTTTATTCCCTCCATGAACCTAGACTTTAAAATCAGTTGGGCTTATTTAGGAGCTGCCTTCAGGATGATTTACTAGATCTTCACAGTTTTATCCCTTCTGGCTTTGAATAAAAAACATTGCTTACTCCCATTGTGGGTAGATAAATCTTTTCAACTTGAGTAAATGCATCTTAAGGATAGGCTTTCTCTTTTATTCATAACACAGCAAAAAATGCATAAAAATTTTGAGTTGAATAAATACATAAGAAATTATAAAATACTTGATGATATCTGAAAGTTATCAGATATCATAAAGTTCAGAGCTGAACTATTACTTTAATCCACCATGCCAGCCCCAGGGGTATGTTGGGGATTGCTACATTTAAAGCAGCTCTTTTTTTCACTTGATTTCAGAAATGCCTCCTGACCCTTCTTTGAGTCTGACTTCATCAGCTAACATGAAACATGCTGCTCATTATTTAGCTTTTGTTTTCACTTCACTCTGTATTTATAACAATTGGTTACATTTTCCAGGCCATTATTTATGAAAGTTTAGAAAACATTTCTTGTATCCTAGGTTTCCTTAGGTAAGCATCCTTCCTAGTTTGATTAATTCTTGGGACTGTTTTGGCATTCATTCATAAGCAGCTCTATCCCCAGATTTATTCTCAATCTTGAAGTATTAAAATCCAGTTGTAGGGACTCTATTTATTCACTCCTGGATTATCAGTGTCCAGTTTAGTACCCTGTGCAAATATATTTAGCTTGTATTTGATTGTAACAAGATATTCCCCCATCTCCAAAAGCCATTATTTAAATTTTTAGTTTTAATTGCTTTGTATCATTTAAATAACCAAATCAACCTAACATTAAGAAAAAGTAAATAATCTGACAAATTTACTGGTTTAAGTGCAGAACAATTTCAACGTTGGCAGTGTCAGGAATGACACTTGATTTGGGAAAACCTCTTTTAATGAGAGATACAACTAATATATGGAAAAAACAGGGGCATGTAAGAAATAAAAATATATCAATAATATAGACATTGAATAAGGTAAAAGCTAAATTGGGCAGAAGGTGTACATTGAAACCATCAAACAGATAAAATCATTCGGTGAGCTATCATCAGTTATTAAATTACAGCTGGTATTCATTCTACAATGGTATTTTGTCCCATATAAACATATATAGAAATCTGAAATTTGTCTTTTTGTGTTAGCACCTTTATTGGACAAACTTTATGCTCCAAAATAATGGTTTATGTACTGATGATATCAAATGCTGGTAAAGATACGAAGCAACAAGAATTCGTATTTGTTGTTGGTTGGAATGCCAAATAATGTAGTCACTATGAAAGACAGTTTTCTGGTATATCTTACAAAGCTAATTTGATGAAGAATAAATCATGATGATGAAATAAATATTCTAAACAGACTGAATATTAGTAAAGAGATTGAATCAGTAATAAAAACAAAGCAAAAAGTCCAGGACCAGATGACTTCGCTGGTGAATTCTACCAAACGTTCAGAAAATAATTAACATATATCCATTTCAAACTTTTCAAAACAAAACAAAACAAAAAAACAGAAAAGGAGAGAGCTCTTCCAAACTCTCTTTAGGAGGCCTGTATTATCCCAATATCAAAACCAGACAAAGTTGCCACAAGAAAAGAAAATTACAAGCCAATATCCTTGAAGAACATAAAAGCAAACATCCTCAACAATTATTAATAAATGAAATTCAGCAGTACATTAAAAGGATAGAGGGGATAAAAGCCCACCATGATAGAGTGGTTTTTACTCCAGAAAAGCAAGGCTGATTCAACATTGGCAAATTAGTCAATACGATATACCACATTAACAAAATGAAGGATTAAAATCATATGATCATCTCAATAGATGCAAAAAAGCATTTGACAAAATGCAGCATATTGTTTGAAAAAATTCTCAATGAAACAAGTATAGGGGGAATGTACCTCATTTAGGACAAGCCCTCAGCTATCTAAATGGTGCAAAGCTGAATGGTTTTCCTCTAAGATCAGGAACAAGATGAGGGTGTCACTTTTATTTAACACAACACTAGAAGTCCTAGCCATAGCAATTAGTCAAGAAAAGAAAAGGGAACTAAAGAGCCTCTTGATGAATGAAAGAGGAGAATGAAAAAACTGGCTTAAAACTCAAAATTCAAAAAATGAAGATGATGGCATCCAGTCCCATCACTTCATGGCAAATAGGTGGGGTGAAAGGGGAAACTAGCAGATTTTATTTTCTTTGGCTCCAAAATCACTGTAGACAGTGACAATGGCCATAAAATTAAAAGATGCTTGCTCCTTGGAAGAAAAGCTATGACAAAGCTAAAGCTATGAAAAACCATATTAAAAAGCAGAGACATCACTTTGCTGCCAAAGGTCTGTCTAGTCAAAGCTATGTTTTTTTGTTCCAGTTGTCAGGTACAGATGTGAGAGTTGGACCATAAAGAATGCCGAGCACTGAAGATTAGAGCTTCAAAGTGTGGTGCTGGAGAAGACTCTTGAGCGTCTCGTGGATAGCAGGGAGATCAAACCAGTCAGTCCTAAAGGAAATCAACCCTGAATATTCATTGGAAGGACTGATGCTGAAGCTCCAATACTTTGGCCACATGATGTGAAGAGACGACTCACAGGAAAAAAAAAAAAAAAATTGTGACCTCAGTGGTACAGCTTTCACCAGCTGAGAACACCCAAAAGGGACTAAGAGTTCAAGTCTTCCTGAAACATTCTCAGGAGCTGGCAGGTTAAATCTTTTATTCCTGTAGAGAAAGAAAGAAAGAAAGAAAGAAAAAGTAGCTCAGTCGTGTCCGACTCTTTGCCACCCC
>NW_011494721.1:3314015-3330563 GCF_000754665.1 Bison bison bison
AAAAAAAAAAAGGACTTTGTGACCTCAGTGGTACAGCTTTCACCAGCTGAGAACACCCAAAAGGGACTAAGAGTTCAAGTCTTCCTGAAACATTCTCAGGAGCTGGCAGGTTAAATCTTTTATTCCTGTAGAGAAAGAAAGAAAGAAAGAAAGAAAAAGTAGCTCAGTCGTGTCCGACTCTTTGCCACCCCATGGACTGTAGCCTACCAGGCTACTTCCTCCATGGGATTCTCCAGGCAAGAATACTGGAGTGGGTTGCCATTTCCTTCTCCAATTCCCGTAGAGGGATCTCAGCAATTCATTTCAGTGCCCCCTCACAACTACGCATAGAACTTTATGTTAACAGTTTTATTCTATTACTACTTAGAACTATGTGATGGATTTTTTCGTTTGTTTGGTATCACCGAACAATGATTCCATTGTATTCTTGCTTCTATTGTTGCAGTTGAGAAAAGAGAAATCCATCTAATTGTTTTATTCGAGTTGACTTACTGTTTCTGGCAACTCTTAATTCTCTCTATCTTTCTCTCTCTTGCTCTCTCTCACACACACTACACACACAGAGAAAACCTTTTTTTTTTTAATGTGTCTTCTACAGTTAAACTATGATGTTGCTAGGTGGGGAATATCTTGTAAGAAATTTGGGAGGCTTTCTAGATATAAGGTTTTGTGAAATTTTTCCTTTTTCTCAATGATAGGAACATTTAAGCAATTATCTGAATTTTTTACCCGATGTTTCATGTTTTCTCTCTGTTATAGTCTTCTGCAAATATATGTGGTAAAAAAAAAAACCTCTATATTAGTATTTTTATCATGCCTTTACTTTCCTTAGCTTTGTCTTTTTGGAGTTCATTCTGCATAATCCATTTTCTCTATCTTCTTTTCATTAATTATTTTTTAGCTCAGTTTATCATTTAACTCATCTATAGAATTTTTAATTAAATTATTATTTCCAAAAGTTCTATTTTATTTGGCAAAGCTGATTTGTTTCCTCTTGTTCCATATCATCTTTTTTTTTTTCTTTTAGTTTTCAAAATAATATGCATGGTTACTTTGTATTCTGTGTCTGGTAAATCTTATATCAGATTTTGACATGAACTTGTGAACTTTTCTTTATCTTTTAGCTTTGATACATGGGGCATCTTTCCATGAAATGTTTGAAAGATTAATTGTGAGCTGCCTCACTGTATTCTTTAGAACTTTTCAGTTTTTTTAAAGAGTAGATTGAAATATAGTTTCTTTAGAGAGCACCTGCCTTGTTTCTGCTAGTCAACTAAGTGGCATGGTAAATCAGTATCTGTGCTGTTTTTCAGACTACATAGCTTGTGTAAGTTTGGATTTAAAACCCTGAAAATGATGACTCTGTGGTTGCAAGTTCTTCAGGAAGATCTTTCCCCATCAACTCAATACAAAGTTCATGAAGGATAATTGTCCTTCAAAGTGAGATTTATTTCTCATTCATCTTTACATTTAGATTATAAATATTCATAGTCTCAACTTTTTTCCCCATTCCAGCTTTAATATTGGAGTACTTTATTTTATTTCTAGTATTGGGAATGGGCTATAGATCCTGTTCTTAGTATCCTGTGCAGTACCCAGATTAAATGCTTACAGCTTCCAGGTCTTGATAAAATTGTGGTTTTGGCTCCTAAGTGCTTTCTAAATTTCCTGTATTCACTCTGTTTCTGAGATCTATGGATTCATTATTTTAAGTGTATAGCAATGCATTTCAAAAATGTACACATACACATTCACATCTATCTACATATTCTAGTTATTTTAGATATTTTGATAAGAATGATAATTCAGATATCTATTCAGTTATATTTCTGCAAATTTTAATTACATATAACAGTATAAATGTTTTAAACGTTCTCAAAATTATCTTTTTCAAATGGATGACGCATAATGTTTGCTTACTTTGTCAAATAAGATGACCTTCATCAGATTTTCCAAATATAAATTCAAGTATCTCCTTATATACCTCACTGAGAATCCTTGATTTTTAGCTTACCTGTTTAAAATTTTCTAAATTCTATAAAACGTAATGTATTAGTATCAATTCTGACTAATGATACATGTCATAAATTATTAATAAGCATGAAGTCTTTACAAAATAAAGTTCAGGAACTAGCTTTAAAATGATTGCGGGAGTATGATAAATTTGACATAGAAATCCAAAATATTTAGAATATCAGTCTTTCCTTCTAGCTCTATATATTTGTCATAAGATGAAAATAAAATAGATTTTTCACTGTTATGCAATAAAAACATAAGTAATTATTTCAGACTTCTGAAAATTATGTGGAATTTGTAACATATATGTGTATAGTTAGAGTGAGGTTTGTATTTAAAAATATTAGTGGGGAAAGTGGTTTCATTGGTGGTTCAGCAATCTACCTGCCAATGCAGGAAATGTGGGTTGGATCCCTGGGTCAGGAATATCCCCTGGAGAAGGACATGGCAACTCTCTTCAGCATTCTTGCCTGAGAAAACCCATGGACAGAGGAGCTTGATGGTTTGCAGTCCATGGGGTTGCAAAGTGTTGGACATGACGTAGTGACTAAACAACAGCAAAATGGGGGGAAAGTTCGAAATAATAGCAATGTTCTTATTTCAATATTATCACTTATATATCAAATGTAACTCTAAATAATTGAAAGAATAGAGTAGAAAGAAATAGGAAAATTTAGGTATATCATGCTACAATATTCTATACTATGAGAAACTCTAGACTGAACTTGAGGAAGTCAAGAAATGTGATGAATAAGATATTGTCATTCTGATCTCCATCTTCTTCAGCTAGACATTTAGATCATGATATATCTGCTTTATACAGTGATAATATTTTGTTTTATCCTTTGTGAGTCATCTCCAAAATGGCAGAGCTACTTAACACTTTCACTAGATAACTATAACCTTTGAAAATTGCTTATCTTGTAAAGATATATAAAAATGCAAACAGCAGACATATTTCAGAAATTCTTGTAAGAGAATATTGGAAACAAGCGATTTGATATTGCAAATACTTTGTTGTATGGAGTTTGGCTACTCAAAGCTGAAAGAGACTGTTGTCAATGCCTAAGGAATGTTGGTAGCACATGTAAGCAGAAAGCAAGAGCTGCAACGGGCAAAGCACTTCCTCTGAAAGGCAGCTGCGTTATATGGTAGATGTATGTTGTAGAGTAACAGCATTAAGTTAGAGGAAGGAAAGAAAGTGAAAGTGACAGTTGCTCACTTGCATCTGTCTCTTTGCGACCGTCTGGACTCTACAGTCCACGGAATTCTCCAGGCCAGAATACTGGAGTGGGTAGCCTTTCCTTTTTTCAGGGGATCTTCTCAACCCAGGTCTCTTGCATTGCAGGTGGATTCTTTATCAGCTGAACTACCATGGAGGCCCAAGTTAGAAGAGGGGTATCCTAACTGGCAGGCTATCCAGGTGGTGCTAGTGGTAAAGAAACTGCCTGTCAATGCAAGAGATGTTAGAGACCCAAGTTTGATCCCAAGGAGGGGAAAATGGCCTAGAGGAGAACATGGCAAACCACTCCAGTATTCTTGCCTGGAGAATCCTATGGACAGAGGAGACTTGTGGGCTACAGTCCATGAGGTCACAAACAGTTGGATACAACTGAAGAGACTTAGCACATATGCATCCCACCTGGTATATGGAGTGTAACTCTGGGTAATTTAAAGCCAGGAAATTTTTAAAGCTTGGAGAAGCATGAATGCAGATGCTAGTATTAGGAATTTATCCTAACACATAATTGGAATTCAGGGAAAGGATCCTTTCTGTGGAGAGGAAGGTAGAATTAGCAATAATAAGGCCTACCATGTATTTGCATATAGCAGATTACCATGGTAGAAACTTAGGGTCAAAAGTATAAAACAGTACCCAATAAACCAGAGTGTAAAGTGGGAATGAGATTACAGGAACAGAGCAGAAACCCAAAAAATAAGAATTGAGGCATACTCAGCAAAATTTTATTAGCATAAAGCTTGCTGATTTCTAGCAATAGTCTCTATTGAGTTTGAGCAAGATACAAAAATGGAAGCCCACAGAACCAAAAGCAATATATTTGAGGGAAATGGTCAAGTACAAGACAATAGGACATGATGGGAACTGAATGAACCCCAGAGTTCATGCCTCATGGGAAGGGGCAGCATGTAGGCCCCATCGACAGATCCTATTTTTTTTTCACCCCCTAGGAAAAACACCTATGTTGGTTTTTTCATACATCTGTGACAATTTAATTTTGACAGTTAAATTATTTTTTTCAGGCTAAATTTTCTTCTACTCAGTTTCTACTTTGTAAGCTACAGATTTTTAACCTTGCTCATTTCAGAGTCAGGAATGTTTCACTGATGGCAGAGACTCATTCTAGAGCTAGGTACCAAGTGGACTTGAATGTGGAGAAACTCAGCATTCAGAAGCTGTAAATGTAATCATGTATGACAAAAAGAGCTTTTACCTATTGGATATTTAAATTTAGAAAATCAGTTATAAGTAATTTAATCATCTTTAAGTCCTTTCATGGTAGATAGTGTTCTTACCACTTTTAGCAAACAAGAAATTCGAGGTTTAGAAGATGAAGTGACTGATTCAAATCTTATAGGCAGCAAATGAAAGGCTGGACTCAGCTCATTGCTTCCAAATACTGCCTAGATTTCTGTGTGCTCCTACACACTGAGCTCTCAGAGGCAGGCAAAGGAAGATTTACCCTGTAGTATCCTGAATCACAATGATTTCTCCTTGTGAGTAGTGGAATGTCCTCTTCGGTTGGCTTAAATAATAGGACTTTTATTATTGGGTCACATAATTATGGCTCTGTTTCCATTTCTTTGAGATTCTATTGACTTTAGCTTCCTTTCTGTGTTCGCTTTACTATCAGGTAACTTCCTTTATGATTGCAGGGTGGGTATTAAGTAACTCAGGAAATACACTCCCACATTCACCTTTAGAAGAAGAGATAAACTGTAATGATCACAAGTTACCATGGCTTCATTGGCAAAGTTCTCTTTATATTTTATGGATTGAAAATGGCTTAAATCACCATACATCTGAGCCAAATGCAGGCAAGAGGAATGAATAGACTAATCAAGTCACACTACCAGATAGAGCAGAGTTGATTCCCAAAATTTCATTGCTACTATATAATGTAGAATGTGTGAAATGGAGCTTGGAATGCCCATTTCAATAGGCACAATGGGTTCCTATAGCATGAAGCAGGTACTTTTTGGCTTATGTGCATATCCCCTGGTTTTGCATTAAGCATGGTAACTACTTGGTGGCTGTTGTTCAGTCACTAAGTTGGGTCCTACTCCTTGCAAACCCATGGACTGTAGCACACAAGGTTTCCCAGTCCTTCACTATCACCTCAAGTTTGCTCAAACTCATGTCCATTGAGTTGGTGATGCCTTCCAACCATCTCATCCCCTGTTTCCCCTTTTCCTCCTGCCCTCAATCTTTCCCAGCCATCAGGCATCAGGGTCTTTTCTAATAAGTTGACTCTTGGCATCAGGTGGCCAAAGTTTTGGAGCTTCAGTTTCAGCAACAGTCCTTCCAATGAATATTCAGGGTTGATTTCCTTTAAGATTGACTGGTTTTCATTTTCTGTATTTCAGAAGTCTTTTAACTTTGAAGTTATCCCAGAACTCAGGGAAGATTCCCTGGTGGCTCAGACAGTAAAGAATCTGCCTTCAATGTGGGAGACCTGGGTTTGATCCCTGGGTTGGGAAGATCCCCCTGGATAAGGGAACAGCTACCAACTCCAGTATTCTGGCCTGGAGAATTCCATGGACAGAGGAGTTTGGCAGGCTATAGTCCATGGGATGGCAAAGAGTCAGACACAGCTGAATAACTTTCTTTTTTCTTTCCTTCTTTTGACTTAGTGTCACATTTAACTTAGGATTCAGTAAATATTTTTCAATCAGACTCATTGAAAAGCCATCAGCTATTCTGGACTCATATTAACCACTGCAAGAATTGCTCCCCTTTCCTATTTATAAAGAAATAGATCTCACTTTCCATACTAAGATTAAATCAATTTAGGAAGATATCCATGCAATTAAATTCAACAAATATTTGCCAAATAACTTCTAAATCACCTTGCTTCACTTGGTAGTTACTCATTCCTTTTGTGCTATGTTAATATATTTATTTGCATTTGTTGTTGTATGATCAGTAAGTATATATTTTAATGAGGATAGGAAATTTATTTATTCATTTTTAAATTTATTTATATATATATATTTTATACATATATATATATATATTATATATGTATATATATGCTGTACCATGCAGAATGTGGGATCTCTGTTACCTGACCAAGGATTGACTGCATTGGAAGTGTGGAGTCTCAACCACTCGACCACCAGGGAAGTCTCCGTAAATAACATTTGTTTGTTTGTTGATCTGCTGTACTTATATTTATAGATTTTTATCTTTCAACCTAGATTTAAGCAGGCTTAGAAAACACTTTTCCTCCTCACCAATATCCTAAATATAGTATTCTTTCTTTGACAATAAAAAGCAGATATCTTACTGAATATACAAAAATGTAGCATTAGCGTGACTGGATGTATGTATGTTCAAGAAATGGGTTTCAGGGTGACAGTCTCGTCTTTCACTCATCTCTTGTCAAAGCTTTAACATTTCTGCACATGTACTCAGGCTTGATCAAAGGTCCTTGTGTGTCAATATCAGTAGTATTTCCTTGGAAAATAACCTGGACCTTTCCTGCTTGCTTCCAAATGTGGATGAGACAGTGCATTTTTGCATACTAACAATGCAAGAATCTTTCCTGCCCTTTTCTCTGCCATTTAGCCCCTGTTCATCCTAGTTCTTTGAGAAACAGGATTTTAGTTAGAATTCTTCAGTTTCAACATCATTAATAATAGAGATATATAAACCTTCAGAAAGTGAATGTGTAAATCTAACATTTTTTTGTTTTGTTGGGAGAGGGGGTTATAATATTTTTTATTTCACTCAAATGTTCCTGAGCATTGTTCAGTGTTTTAAAACAATAAATAAGCAAAGATGCCCTCAAAACAATTAAAGGCTAAGAAACTACATATACTGTCTGATTTTACTCAGAGGCTCTGGAAAGCATAAAAACAATATTTATTGGACCAAGAAATAAACACTTTATAATCTTGAAATATTTTCCATGGTGTAAAAGCAGAGGATTTCTCACTATTTTCTAAGTCAACTTATATTTCACAGCTTTTCTCAAGAGAAGAAAGTTGAAACACTAATCAAGAATTTAAAAGTCCAGAAGAATAGTATGTTTTATCAGTCTGGAATCGCCCTTCTATGATTTTAAAGAAGTTATTTTTTCACTTTGCCTTCAGTTACGTAAAATTTGATTTGGCATTTAAACTTTAAAGTAACTAACTTTACAAATTAGAAATACATTTTAATAAATATAATTTAAAATGTCAGATCCATCATAATATTAAATAATATCCTGAGAAATATGGGATAGATACTTATAGCACAAATGAGAGTACCTAGTAAGAATTGCTAGGATACCTTTTTCACCTATTATGAGCAAGGTATTGTAGTAAGTTGTTGTGTGTGTGTGTTTAATAGAAACTACCTAGTTAAAACCTCTCCACAACCTCACGGGGCAAACATAATAATTCCTATGTAGCACTGTTTCAGTTCAGCTCAGTTTCTCAGTCATGTCCAACTCTTTGCAACCCCATGGACTGTGGCATGCCAGGCTTTCCTGTCTATCACCAACTCCCAGAACATGCTCAAACTCATGTCCATCGGTCATTATTTAGATATATTTAAATTTATACATAATCTCCCTTTCTGGAGGCACATGTTTTTTTTTTTTTTAATTAATAATATGGTTAGTCACTAGTGGTATGGTAGCAAATAAGACCCTCTACCATTACCATGTGAGAGGATAACACATTTTCAGTACAATCATCATTGTACCTCTGGGCTTCTATTTGACCAATTAGGTTTTGGAATGAGGGTAATAACTAATTTTTAATAATCATTTCATAGGATTATTGCATAGTACAGAGAAGAGACAATGACATGCCGACAAAAGATCTTAATGACGAAGGAAGAAATTATGAAATAATAATTTGACTAAGTGTGTAACTTATTCTCTGTATCTTAACTATTCTCTGTATTTTTCTATATCATGGGTCACATGAAATCTGGTCACATATCCCCACAAGTATGTTCAGTAAACTATGTAATCTCATTATCATATGATGGAGTTGTATCCATTTTGTGGGTAGATTGCTAACAGTTGATATTTAGTGAATTCTTATTCTGAGCCGAATATATGATCACATTTTCCCCAAAACACAATGTTTTTAAAGGTTAGATGGAAAAACTGGTTCTTTCAGAGGTTTCATCGTTTGTGCAAGTTTACAACTTGGTAAATGGTAAAGTGTGGATTTAAACCAAGGCTCTGTACTACTGACATGACATTCTTAACTATTAGACAATGCTGCCATTGTGACTTGTGGCTGAAAACAGGAACTGCTCACTTGATCCTGTCAAGACTGGTAGATGAATCATTATTATTGTTGGGTTTTCTTACAGATGATGAAACTGAAGCTTAAAGAGATCAAATAACTAGCACAAGACTATTTAGCTAATGTAGGGAGGGATCTGAATTCAATTCATATATTCTAAAGCCCCTGAATTTTCCATTCACCACTGTCATATCTTTTAACAAGGCAACAGTCCTACTCCCTTAAAAACTATTCATTGTAACTTTGGTCTGGTTGATTTGGTCTGGGTTAATTTATGTTTATAATAATTCCTTTAGTAACAAGTCTAATTCCAATTTTGGTGTTTGACTACTAACAGCATAAAGCCTCACCATTCCCTTCCCACTTTTGTCACATGCTTAGGTAAGGGTATCTCCAATGTAAATATCAGATGCTACCTTCTTTGTTACCTGAAAGGTCAACCAAGCAACTGAGGCCACAGAACATTTGAGAACCTTCATCAAGCTAACCATGCCTTATCACCATAAAACTCAAGTCAGCCTTCTTCTCCAGATCTTGAAAGCCATTTTTTTTTTTTTTTTAATCAGCTTGGAAACCAGAGCTGCCCTCCTCAGCCAGACTCTTAATGGTTAAATAAAGCTTTTCATATCTTCTTGGTGAGTGTGTATTTGTGGTGTCATCAGTTTTGACTTAAGAATCAAATTTTAGATGGGGGTCCATCTTCTCTCAACAGAATGACTGCAACATTTTCCAACATATTTTTCTTTTTAAAACTTAAGCAGAAAAAAGAAAATTGTTGGAAGGATATGTGATAGCTTAAAATATTAACAGAAGGCTGGAAAGCCAGACTCAGAAGTTGGGCAACTACCAAGCACATCTAGGTAGCAGGAAAGAGAGCCAGTATCATGCCTCAGGGGCGATCTAGTTAGGACTTTGCTGCTGGCTCTAGTACAACTAAATACTTACCACTGTCTCCATTCCAGAGCTCTCACAGCAATGACTGCCAGTGCTGCATGGAAAAATCTGCATGCACCCATATTGGCTGGTCATTTTTCAAGATTAGAACTGGGAGGTGTGAACATTTACTTATCAGAGCCCTAGTTTTCACACTCTAGTCAGCTACAAAGTAGGGAGAAGGTTTAGCTTCTGCTTCTGATATAATAATGTTCTTTTGTCAGCAGATGCACAATTGATGATAGCCTCAAAGTAGAAATGCTGTTCTGATTTCAGGTAACATATGTATGTATGTATGTGAAGTCGCTCAGTCGTGTCCAACTATTTGTGACCCCATGGACTGTAGCCTACCACAATCCTTCATCCATGGGATTTTCCAGGCAAGAGTACTGGAGTGGGTTGCCATTTCCTTCAGAACTATGCAAAACACTCCATCATATCTATTATACAGTATTCTGTGACACAGTAACACTATTTCTAAATGATTAGCATTTCTTCCCTGAAATTCCTTTTTTTTTTTTTCATTTAGCTTTATGAGACTCTTCTGAGTTAACTACTTTTTCATTTATATTTCTTTCTGTCTTTTTTAGTTTTCATTGATTTTCCACTTCTTTATATCTCCTTAAAAATACATTTCTCAAGTTCTTATCTTTCCCTTTCTTTTGCCTCTTCAATAAAGACAGTCTTCACCTTCTAAGCCTCAACCGTTTTCGAAGCTGAAGCTCCAATACTTTGGCCACCTGATGTAAAAAGCCAACTTGCTGGAAAAGACTCTGATGCTGGAAAAGACTGAGGGCAGGAGGAAAAGGGGGCAACAGAAATGAGATGGTTGCATGGCATCACAGACTCAATGGATATGAGACTGAGCAAACTCCAGGAGATAGTGAAGGACAGGGAAACCTGGCATGCTGCAATCCGTGGGTTCTCAAAGAGTCTACTTAGCAACTGAACAAGAACAACAACAAATTAGACATATGGATGGTAATAAGTCTATATCTCTAACACAAATATCTCTAGGTAGATTCAGTCTTTCATTTTTATTTCCCTTTGGGACATTTAATCCAGATTCTCTCCTGAAAGTTCTAAGGAAAAATGCCAGAGACTCATCTTCTCCCAAATTCAGCTCTTTTCTAAGATTCACCTATTTCTGTAGGCTACCTTGTCTTCTAATCATCTCACTATCACCATGGAGTTTGTTTGCTTCCTCATGGCCTGTGTCACCAAAGAATGTCTATTCCTCCACAACCTTTTTATATATAAAATTGTTATATGATTACTGTAGTCAGATTGATGCATGTCAGATCACTTATAATACATTATCATAATCAGATTGATGCATACCAGAACACACAAACTAAATTAGACTTTACCAGATCTGGCTAAAGATAATTTTGACCAAGGGCTTTATTGAATTCATGTGTTTTTATCTTCAAAATTTTTGAAAGTAGATTATTTGAGGAGAAATATAAAATCCCAATTTGGAAGAGAAATAAGTCCATGAGAATTTCAGGGGGTGTTGTTAGAAATATAACCAAGAAGAGGTAAACCTCACAGCTTTTCCCAAAGTGGAAATAACTATAACATTTTGGCTTCCTTTAAAATGATTAATTTGCTTAGATACTGTATCAGATACCTCTTCTATGCTACTTTCTATCGATTCTGCATCACCTGTTTCTGGTGTTTTTGTGACTGTTCCCAGCCTTGCCATTGTTGTTCATTAACTGACTGTGAGTGGTCTCCAAAATGTGTCACACACAAAAAATATATTCCACTCCCTGTTCACAACATACACCTTTTATTCCCTATCCAGGGGTTTTCCTAGTGATGCTGAAATGTGACATGTTAGGGGACATGCTCAGTGGCTACAACCCAGAAGTGAGGGGAAATTAATGCCCCACAGATAAATTTTTGACAGTAGAATACCAGACTGGAGAACAAATTATTTTAACTTCCATCCCAATCTATCATTTAAGTAGAGGTCTTTCTATTTTTTAGAAAATAGTCCCATGAGGCCAAGCAAGCAGGTGTGCATGTAGTTCAGTTCAGTTCAGTCGCTCAGTCGTATCCGACTTTTTGTGACCCTGGCGCAGCAGGCCAGGCCTCCGTATCCATCACCAACTCCCGGAGTTCACTCAAACTCACATCCATCAAGTCGGTGATGGCATCCAGCCATCTCATCCTCTGTCGCCCCTTCTCCTCCTGACCATAATCCCTCCCAGCATCACAGTCTTTTCCAATGAGTCAACTCTTTGCATGAGGTGGCCAAAGTACTGGAGTTTCAGCTTTAACATCAGTCCTTCCAAAGAACACCCAGGACTGATCTCCTTTAGAATGGACTGGTTGGATCTCCTTGCAGTCCAAGGGATTCTCAAGAGTCTTCTCCAACACCACAGTTCAAATGCATCAATTCTCCAGTGCTCAGCTTTCTTCACATTCCAACTCTCACATCCATACATGACCACTGGAAAAACCACAGCCTTGACAAGACAGACCTTTGTTGGCAAAGTAATGTCTCTGCTTTTCAATATGCTGTCTAGGTTGGTCATAACTTTTCTTCCAAGGAGGAAGTGTCTTTTAATTTCATGGCTGCAATCTCCATCTGCAGTGATTTTGAAGCCCCCAAAAATAAAGTCTGACACTGTTTCCACTGTTTCCTCATCTATTTGCCATGAAGTGATGGGACCGGATGCCATGATCTTTGTTTTCTGAATGTTGAGCTTTATGCCAACTTCTTCACTCTCAACTTTCACTTTCATCAAGAGGCTTTTTAGTTCCTCTTTACTTTCTGCCATAAGGGTGGTGTCATCTGCACATCTGAGGTTATTGATATTTCTCCCGGCAATCTTGATTCCAGCTTGTGCTTCTTCCAGCCCAGCGTTTCTCATGATGTACTCTGCATATAAGTTAAATAAGCAGGGTGACAATATACAGCCTTGACGTACTCCTTTTCCTATTTGGAACCAGTCTGTTGTTTCCATGTTCAGTTCTAACTGTTGCTTCCTGATCTGCATATAGGTTCCTCAAGAGGCAGGTCAGGTAGTCTGCATATGTAATTTTGCAATCCTCTTGTCGTGAATCTCCTTCCTCTCCTGCTTTTGTCCCTAACTTGCTTCTGTAAGTTTATAACTCACTTCCTTAATAACATGGACACCCATGCTTTGGGCTTTGCTTTCTGGGCAACCCAGGTTAATACAATTGTCCTGTCTCTTCCACAAATAGATTGAGACTATTTAGAAGAAACTAAACTAGACTATTAAGGAGAAACTATTGAGATCAAAATTGTCTGAAGACTACTATGGCCAAGATGAGGACGAGAGGCAAGGTGGGAGGAAAAATTTCTTTCAGGAAGCAAGAGTTTGAAAGCATACTGGAGAAGGCAGTGGCACCCCACTCCAGTACTCTTGCCTGGAAACTCCCATGGACGGAGGAGCCTGGTAGGATGCAGTCCATGGGGTCCCTAAGAGTCGGACACTACTGAGCGACTTCACTTTCACTTTTCACTTTCATGCATTGGAGAAGGAAATGGCAACCCACTCCAGTGTTTTTGCCTGGAGAATCCCAGGGACACGGGAGCCTGGTGGGCTGCCGTCTATGGGGTTGCACATGACTGAAGTGTCGGACATGACTGAAGCAACTTAGCAGCAGCAGCAGCATGTACCTGTGTTGATTTTACTGTTATTTAGTTGCTAAGTCATGCAGACTCTTGCAACCCCATGGAACTATAGTTAAAAAGGAATTAATCTATTGGAGAGGCTAAAGTAGGAAATATTTATAGAAGCTTTGTTTTCTAAGCACCAAATTACTCATATTTTCATTACCTTATACAGAGACATCAAATTTGATACTTCCAGTGACTAGAAATAAGGGCAAAGTCCAGAATTAAAGCCATATTTCCTTTTAGAATGAATTTTGTATCTTCAGACTGTCAATCACCTGTGTGAACATAAATCAACCAAATAGAATAGGTACTTTCATGTAATAAAACAATTTCCACATCATATTGTCAATGAACGTGCAGATATCATTATCCAAGTTTGCATATTATGATTTATCTTTGATTTATTTGCTTGAGGTCTGTGATGTTATTGAGATTTTAGACACATCTATCCTTTTACTACTATCTTTTTGAAATGTTCTGCAAATACTCATTTGTACCAGTTAGTGACAAAATGCAATTAAATGAACCATAATTAAAAATAATTCAACGTTTGAAACTTCAGGTTTTTTTTCTTCTTATATTACAGTTTAAACATTTATCATGTAAAATTTTAATACTTATAAATTTGTGCTTTATAGAAAATTATTTTTCCCATTTTCCCAGTTGCTAAAATTTTATATGGCAAACTCTTTAAATTTTCACATTAGAAAGATGAGGTTGAATTTCTTTTTAAGAACAAATGTTCTAATCCCTATTTGAAAGAGAAAAAGAAACCTTATATATAGAAATCCATCCATAGCTTCAGTCATTTGAAATATGTTCTTTAAATTAATTCTGGAATTAAAAGTTTAAAATAAAATTTACTCTGAAAAGGAAGTAGCAAGTAAATTAAACAAAATGTAGTTTCTTAAGAACTAACAAACTTTATCCTACATTTTAAATTTCTGGTATGTCTTAATATTAACTTTTATTGAGATGATAAAAACATCATCTCAATGGCCCCATGTAACTTACTTCTCAGTCATGGAAAATATGGCCCATAATATTAAAAACATTTATGTTAAATTTCATGTATTTAATATGAACTGAACTGAATAGGTAAAAATTGTTGGACAGAGGGTTCCCAGATGGCTCCAGTGCTAAAGAATCCACCTGCCAATGCAGGAGACAGCATTTGATTCTTGGGTCTGGAAGATCCCCTGGAGAAGGAAACGGCAACCCACTCCAGTATTCTTTCCTGGAGAATCTTTCCTGGACAGAAGAGCCTGGTGGGCTACAGTCCATGTAGTCACAAAGAGTCAGACATGACTTAGCAACTAAACCACCATCACCAAACTCCTACTAAAATATCAACTGCTTAAAGCTACAGGAGAAAATTTAAAAGAACAAAATAAAATAGAATGTACAACATGTAATGATCTTCCTTTGTCTGATTGGAAGACTCAGTTGTTCAGGCGTTCTAATGATCACAACCCCTGAAAAAATGAAATTTCAAGGTCCTTTCTTGCTTCAACTACTGCTCGTCAAACATTAAAAAATGTTTATTGAAGAACACTAACTTTAATTGAAAGGAAAGAAAGGGGGAAAAAATTAATAGATTCCTTACCATAGCCATTATAGTAGTTATACCTTTCTGTGTTTATACTTCAGCTGTTGTCCATTTGCAGACATAACTTTTTACATATTATTAGACACAGCATAAATATAGTTAATCCTTCTTATTTTCCACTGATCAATATATTTATAAGTATTTCTGTGCATTTTACTGTATGTTTAAGCAGAATATGTACTGTGTTGTCTGTGAATCCATGAAAAAAATACACATCAAATTATAAGACCCTGTGGCAAAGATGGCTAGTAACCTACCCCAATATCAATGCTTCTCTTTAGGAAGTTAAAAACTACGCACTTAAGAAAGCAAAATATAATGCAGATAATAATTGTATTTCTCAACATCCCATAAATTAAGGTCTATTAAGTTTTGACCAATAACTGGTAAGAACATTCCTTATGGAAATTCTGGTTATGATCAGGAATCATCAGTTCTTTTTTAATTTTTTTCCTCATTTGGGATTTAGACATGATGACCAACTTTGAGAAAATCATCTTAGAATATCAAGCTAGAATGAACCTAGGTTCTGGAAAAGAAGGCCTGGATGGAAATGTCTGGAGAGATAAGCAGTTGTTCATCAGTTACTTATTGTGTTTGATTTCAATTTAGTTTTGCTTTGTCACACATTACTGAACCTAACACTAACTGATACAGGTCGAGTAGAATTCCACAGAATATATATATATTATATATATAGAGAGAGAGAGAGAGAGAGAGAGAGAGACATTTTATAAACTTCTAGAAATGTATATGTTTAGAAAAAATTCTGACAGTACTAAAAGATGTAAAACAAAAATTAAAACTATTCACTCTCCATTTCCTCTCCCCCAAATAATGTCTGTTGAAAGTCGTTTTTCCTCCAAATAAATACTTTTTTGTCCATATGATAAAAAGGTATGGGTACAGATGGTAACTTCAAGTGAGCTAGTGGTAAAGAACCAGCCTGCCAATGCAGGAGACTCAAGAGATGCTTATTCGATCCCTGGGTCAGGAATATCCCCTGGAGAAGGTCATGGCAACCCAGTCCAGTATTCTTGTCTGGGGAATCCCATGAACAGAGGAGCCGGGTGGGTTACAGTCTATAGGGATGCAAAATGTCAAATATGACCCAAGTGACTTAGCACACACACAGATGGTAACTAGCTATATAAGTGCATTTTGACTGTTAGCTATTTTAGTAGTTATTTTTATCTATGGAACTTCCCTGGTGGCTCAGACAGTAAAGTGTCTGTGTACAATGCGAGAGACCGGGGTTCAATCCCTGGGTTGGGAAGATCCCCTGGAGAAGGAAATGGCAACCCACTCCAGTACTCTTGCCTGGAAAATCCTATGGATGGAGAATCCTGGTAGGCTACAGTCCATGGCGTCGCAAAGAGCCGGACACGACTGAGAAACTTCACTTCACTTCACTTCGTATGGTATATAGATATTGATGTAGATATAAATACATACATATGCACATTTTCCTGAATTTAGCAGCATTATACAGTATTTATTTATATGTTCTGAAGGCAGAGAAGAGTAGCTAATTTTCACTTTCTACTATTCTCCCTCTCTTCTTAATTTCTTTGATTACATTATGCTATATTTTTTCTAACATTCTTTATGTAACAGTATATGACTACCTCCATTTTTATTTCTTGATTTTTTTCAGGTTTATTTCATACTCCTAATTCTCCTGAGAAATCTGATTGCAGGTGAAGAAGCAACAGTTAAACTAGACATCGAAACAACAGACTGGTTCCAAATCAGGAAAGGAGTACGTCAAGGCTGTATATTGTCACCCTGCTTATTTAACTTATATGCAGAGTACATCATGAGAAATGCTGGACTGGAT